>NW_006408591.1:10334778-10336221 GCF_000296735.1 Chrysochloris asiatica | reverse complement strand
ACATTGGTTACTCTAAATGAGAGCTACAAAGGCAAGAAGTGACTGGCTTACAAGCTTTCAAGAGGGAGCCTAGTTCCAGAGGGTTCAGGGGAAGGTAGAATCTCCACTGAGTGGTTTCCAATCTGCCAGGACAGGGTTGATGAAAGGAGATGGGGCTAAGACTCTTATGGTACAATAGTGAATAATTGCTCTCAGGACTGACTGTGAGGGTTGGAAATGTAAAGGTAGACATTTTGTAGCAAAAGAAGAGGAGTGGTTGACTTTGTAGTCCAGGAGCAGAGGTTCCTGGGACCATTAAGGGAGAATATTGGAGTGCGGGACCTTGCCTAGAGAAGCAGAGTTGGAGGCAGAGATAATGACGTGGAGATATGGATATGCTGGGGACTCTAGACTCAGGGTGGGAGAGGGGTTGTGTGCTGACGGTGGGGGGGGATGGGCAGGCTTGTGGGGTATATCCTTTGGTTGTTTGATGATACATGGATTGTAATCATTGCAATGAAATGAAATACAATAAGATGAATGTAAAGCTAGTGTTATGCCATGTAAACTATTACATAATTCACAATAAAAAGTTAAAAAAACACACACACACACACACACATTCTGGAACTAATAGACCATGGAAATCAATTTGGCAAACACAATTATCACAAAGGTAAGACAAAGCAGGGTGCAGTGGTTCAATGATAGAATTCTCACATTTCGTTGGATAAAACCAGTTTTGATTCACAGCCAATATATTTCATGCACAACTGCCTGTCAGAGGAGAATTACATATTGTTATAATGCTGAACAGATTTCAGCATTGTTTCCAGACTGAGAAAGGCCTGTAGATTCACTCCAAATCCTGGCCATTAAAAACCCTATGGACCCCAATGTTATCACTCATGCGGATGACACAGAACCAGGCAGCATTTTGTTCTGTTGTACACTGGGTCACCATGAATCAGTGATCAGCTTGATGACAGCTAACAACTGCAACAGGAAGAGAAAAACATGGTTATTTAAAGGGCACAAGAAAACCACCCAAACTGAATCAGAACATTCATTATCGGTATTTGTGGAATCTAAAAGTTTAAGCATGGGGATAGGGAAAGCAAAACCTAGCAAGGGAATTCAGATTTGATGCAATATGGAATATTGAAGGTCATATTCATGACATATTTTACCTTCATAAAGATTCAGTTATGTAAAGATATAGGGATTTGGCAAGAGAACAACATTAGCATTCAAAAAGTATTTCCGCTTAACAAAACAGCTCTTGGTATGCTATTATTGTTTAAGGTAAAATATTTGGCCTTCTGACATCATTAATTTTCTACTTTGCACAAATCATTTCTTGAAATTAAATTGGTAACCGGGGGGGAAAAAAGTTTGTTCAATGGAATACAACATTGAGACTGTATTCAAAAAGGTTGAGGTAACCATCAAATGAAAACTAAT
>NW_006408591.1:10328920-10331095 GCF_000296735.1 Chrysochloris asiatica | reverse complement strand
TCCCAGTGGAGCATCTCGTCTCTTTAGTTGACAAACAAGAACTTAACTATTGTGCCAGCAGAGCTCTGTAATAAAACTCTAGGGTTCAGTTCTACTCTGTTATATGTGTTCACTATGAATCAGAATCAACTCAACAACTCCCAACAACAACAACTAATCTAAAGGTTGGCAGTTCACACCCACTTACAGAAGAAAGGCCCGGAGATCTGCTTCAGTAAAGATTACAGGTAAGAAAACCCATAGAGCAACTGTACTCTGCAATACATGGGGGTCAATATAAATTGGAATCAGCTCTATGATGAGGTGTATGGATTTAGTTTTCATTGTCAAACAAGGTAAAGTGTTTAAAACAAAATCAGTGAAATCAGCTTACATATTTTAAATGTTAGGATTTGAATCACTTCAATTTAATTACAGTTTTTTACTTAGAGTTAAAATATTCACTTTCTTCCCCCTTATAGCATTTATTTGTTATTTGTTGTCATTTTAAAATAATACTCTGCAAATAAGCCATAAACTTTTAGATGGAATTTCCATATTTTCCTCAATTTTTATCCTAAATAGTTATTTTCATACTATAGATGAAATATGTAGAAATAATAAAAAATAAGGAAGAGGGAAGTTAGAAGAAACAACTGAGATAATTCTTGTTCAACAGTTTTACCAACTAAAGTATTATAAGACCATTTGAACTTCGGCAGTACTACTTCTCCATTCTTTGGGTGTTTTTATTTAATTATACAAGAATAATCTCAGAGCTCATGGTTTCAATTTGTCTGATAGAGAAAGCTAGAGAATTACCCTTCATAATATTTAATTAAACATTTCTATCAATTACACTGAATAAATATGCAGTCACAACTACTGCTGGTTCATTTGGCGTTTAAAAAGATGGCATATATTAAAGCCCCAGTTTGGCTATGCAACACATTAGATTCGGTTAGCAAACATAGCAATTGTTTTTTTCTAAGAAAATTGTTCCTTTTAATTAAAACATTTGCTCTTCTCTTAACACTTTACAATGTGTAATGCAAAATAAACACAAAATAGTCACTGCATATTTTTCCTAAGCATTCTCAGGCCAGATTCAGAATAATTTGATACAGAATCATTTCTTAAGGGTTTATTTACTTGGAGTGGCAGAAAAAAAATAATACTAGCAATTTTGGTAATCAGAACGGCTACTTTATCAATACATCATACTTAGAAATCTATAATAATCATTACAAAGTGGAACTCTATACTACCATTTCATTCAATGACTAACTAATGAAATCTCCACTTACATACTTGAGATGTATGTTGATAAAATTTAATCGCATGAGGAAATAATTTTCTCAAAAATCAAACATCAAGTTGTTGCTGTGCAGTGCCACTGAGTCAGTTACAGCTCACAGTGATCCAATTTTAGTGTTTTTGCTAACTTTGTAGTTAGTAATCCAGCATTTATCTTACAGCACCATACCAGGGCCTCAAATATCAAGCAGATATGAAAACTGTGGGTCTTGAGTCTAAGGTTAAATTGTCAGAACAGGCTGTGCAATCAGATTAAAAGGTTGAATTATTTTTGAGTTTTTAAAACTACTCTTTGATCATAATATAAATTGACCAGTCTTTCAAATGCAACTCAAAAATGTTTCAATTATCAGGTGAGAAGGAAAATGGGACTATGTTGTTGTTGTTAGGTGCCATCGAGTCGGTACTGAACCATAGAGACCTTGTGCACAGCAGAATGAAACACTGCCTGATCCTGGGCCAACCTCACTCTTGTTGCCACGCTTGAGTCCATAGATGCTGCCACTTGGCCAATCCATCTCATTGGGGGTCTTCCACTTTTTCTCTGAACCTCCACCTTACCAAACATGATATCCTTCTCTAGCAACTGGTTCCTCCTTACAGTATGTCCAAAGTATGAGAGACAAAGTTTGGCCATCTTGGCCTCTAAGGAGCACTCTAGCTGCAATTCTTCCAAAACAATTTATTTGTTCTTTTTGTAGCCCATGGCATTATGATTTCCTGACTGCTGCTTCCATAAGAGTTGATACTTGATCAAAGAAGAATGAAGTCCTTGACAATTTCAATCTTTTCTCCATTGATAAGAATGTTGTTTATTGGTCCAGTGGTGAGGATTTTTGTTTCCTTTAACTGCTGCTTCCATGAGTGTTGATACTTCAT
>NW_006408591.1:10326087-10328820 GCF_000296735.1 Chrysochloris asiatica | reverse complement strand
TTGATAAGAATGTTGTTTATTGGTCCAGTGGTGAGGATTTTTGTTTCCTTTACATTGAGATGTAATCCATACTGAAGACTGTGCTCTTGAATCTTCATCACTAAATGTTTTAAGTCCTCTTCACTTTCAGCAAGCAAGGTTGTATTATCGCATATCACAGGTTGTTAATGAGTCTTCCTTCAATCCTCATGCAACAATTTTCTTCATAGAGCCCAGCTTCTCAGATTCTTTGCTCAGCATACAGGTTGAATAAGTATGGTGAAAGAATACAACCTTGTCACACACTTTTCTTAATTTTAAAACATTCAGTGCTCCCATGTTCTGTTTGAACAACTGCCTCTTGGTCCACGTACAGATTCCTCATGAGCACAATTAAGTTTTCCAGAATACTCATACTTAGCAATGTTGTCCATAGCTTGTCATGATCCACACAATTGAAAGTCTTTGCATAGTCAATAAAGCACAGGAAAACATCTTTCTGATATCCTCTGTTTTCAGCCAAGATCCATCAGACATCAGCAATGATTTCTCCCATTCCACAGCATCTTCTGAATCCGGTGTGAACCTCTGGAAGTTCTCCGTCAATGTATGCTTGCAGCTGTTTCTGTATTACCGTTAGTAAAACTTTACTCGCATGGGATATCAAAGAGATTATCCAATAATTTCCACATTCTGTTGGGTCACCTCTACTTAAATTGGGCACAAATATGGATCTCTTCCAATCAGCCAGTCAGATAGTTGTCTTCCAAATCTTGACAGAGATGAGTGAGTGTCTCCTGTGCTGTCTCATTTTCTTGAAAGATTCCAATTTTTACTTCATCAATTCCTGGTGCCTTGTTCTTTTCCAATTCCTTCAATGCACCTTGGACTTCCTCCTTCAGTATCATTGGCTCTTGATCATATGCTACCTCTTGAAATGATTGGGCATTAACTGTTTCCTTTTGGTACAGTGATTCTGTGTATTCCTTCCATCTTCTCTTGATGTTTTCTGCATCATTCAATAATTTGTTCAGAGAATCTTTCAATAATGGAAGTTGAGGCTTGAATTTTTCTTCAGTTCCCCCAGCTTGAGAAATGGTGAGTGTGTTCTTCCTTTTTGGTTTTCTGATTCCAGTTCTTTACACAGTTTGTTGTAATAGTTGTCTTTATCTTCTCAAGCTGATCTTTGAAATTTTCTGTTCAGCTCTTGGACCTCCTCATTTCTTCCATTTGTTTTAGCATCTCTATGCTAGAGAGCAATTTTCAGTGTCTCTTCTGACAACCATTTTGATCTTGTCCTTCTTTCTTGTCTTATCAATGACTTTTTGCTTTCTTCATGTATGATGTTCTTGATGTCACCCTGCAACTCTTCGGGTCTTTGGTCTTTAGTGTTTAGTGCATCAAATCTGTTCTTCAGATGATCCCTAAATTCAGGTGGGATATATTCAAGGTCATACTTTGGCTCTTGTGGGATTATTTTCATTTTCTTCAGCTTCAGTTTGAATTTGCATATGAGTAATTGATGGTCTGTTCCACAATCTGCCCCGGCTTTGTTTTCACTGATGATATGGAGCTGTTCTGTCTTCTCTTTCTGCAGATGTAGTCAATTTTAATTCTGTGTATTCTATCTGGTGAGGTCCATGTGTATAGTCACCTCTTATGCTGTCTAAAGAAGTTATTTGAAATGAACAAATCATTGGTTTTGCAGAATTCTATCATGCATTCTCCAGCATCATTTCTTTCACTAAGGCCATATTTTCCAACTACTGATCCTTCCTCTTTGCTCACAACCTTTGTATTCCAATTGCCAGTAATGATCAATACATCTTGATTGCATGTTTGATCATTTTCAGATTGAAGAAGTTGGTAGAATTCTTCTATTTCATCCACACTGGCTTTAGTGGTTGGTACATAAATTTGAATAATAGTTGTATTAACTGGGCTTCCCTGTAGGCACATGGATATTATCCTATCATAGACAGCGTTGTATCTCATGACTGATTTGGATATGTTCTTTTTGACAATGAATGTGACATCATTCCTCTTAAATTTGTCACTTCTGGCATAGTAACCATGTGGTCATCAGATTCAAAATGGCCAATACCATTCCATTTCAGCTCATTAATGCCTAAGATATCAATGTTTATACTTTCCATTTCATTTTTGACAACTTCCAATTTTCCCAGATTCATACTTCGTACATTCCATATTCAGATTTTTAATGGATCTTTTTAGCTGTTTCTCTTCATTTTCAGTTGTGCCGCATCAGCAAATGAAGATCCCACAGGCTTTTCTCTCATGGGCTTTACTCTATTCACGTCATCACGGTAAAGTCTACTTTGAGGAGGCAGCTCTTCTGCATTTTGAGTGCCTTCCAAACCGGGGATGCTCAATTTCCGGCACTGTATCTGACAGTGTTTCTCTGCTATTCATAAGGTTTTCAGTGACTAAATATGTGGAAGTAGTTTGTCACTCTTTCTTCTTAGTCTGTCTTCATCTGGAAGATCATCTGAAACCTGTCCACCATGGGTGACCCTGCTGGTATTTAAAATACCAGTGGCATAACTTTCAGAATCACAGCAACTCACAATCTACCACAGTGTGACAAACTGAAAGATGAGTGGTGCTTGTTTGGTTTTAAGTGGAAAGTGTCACTTTAAATTTCAAGGAGATCTGTGTGCATGTGTAGTAGAACCCTCCAGCGGTCAGAGTGGGATGTCCATTCGCTCAGGCATCTCCTCTAGTACCAGAATG
>NW_006408591.1:10305927-10325987 GCF_000296735.1 Chrysochloris asiatica | reverse complement strand
CACTGATGCTTCCCCTGCCTTCCCAAGATGGCAGCTGCGGGAGTAGCTGAGCATCTTGAATTAGAAAGCAATGGATTTCTTGATTCTGCTACAAAATCCCCTAGCTATAAACCTTCCAAGCTTCTAAATATTTCTTTATATGTGGTTCAGAGTTCTAGCACCATTCCCTGAGACTGCTTGTTCCAGTATTCTGCGTTGTTGTTGATAGAGCTCCTTACTGGATGTCTACCCAATCCACCATCTTGTTGTCTCTCTTAGGACTATATCCATGAATATATATTTATCTGACAGAGTATATTTCTACATGGTGGTGACTGTGGTGTATATGTGATGTGGAGTCGGTTCCAACTCATAGCAACACTGTACCGGTTTTCTGAGGCTATAAATCTTTACGGGAGCAGAAAGCCTCATATTTCTCCTGTGGAACAGCTGGTAGTTTCGAACTTCTGACCTTGTGGTTTGCAGCCTGATTCGTAAACATTACGCTACCAGAGCTCCATACATATGTATAGCTGTATTTTATAAAATAAAAGATATGTGAACCATTTACATTAGTCTCTGTGAGACCAAGTACAGGTTTTAATTTTTAATTCGTATTTAGAATTTACTATGTGTTATTTTAAATTATTTTTAGTTTTAGTTGAAATAACCCATTCAAAGTAGATTAACACACACATACACACACACATATATATACATATATATGTGTGTTTTTATGTGTGTGTGGGTGGGAGTGTGGATAGTCAGTTTTTGTCAAGTTTTTTCTGACTCATGGTGACCCCATATGTGTCAAAGTAGAATTGTCCTCTGTATGGTTCTCAATCACTGATTTTTCAGAAGTAAATCACCAGGTCTTTCTTCTAAAGCATCTCTTGGTGGACTCCAACATCCAATATTTTTGTTAGCAGCTGAGCACTTAAAACAATTACCACACCCCAAAATTTCTAGATATCGATAATAAATACAGATATACGAGTAGAATACAGAACTGAAAACACAAATTTCACCTTTCCTCATGAGAATTTAGGATTAAGACCTGGAAGAATCAGAAATTTATGTAAATGAATGGCTGCCACTTAACCTATATATTTCTAACCTTCCCCATTTTCTCTCTGACTCTCTTCTCTTGCCTCTGTACCCACTATAAAGAAAAGCAGTTTTCTTACTAAAGTAAAACTTGACTTTTCCTGTTTCATTTTTAGAGTAACAAATTAGACTGTCAAGAGCTGTTTTTATCAAAAACTACAAAAATAATAAATACCTGTCAAACCTCCAGTAAGATTTATTAAGTCAATGAGCATTGTGGGATCCAGTTGACAGTCAGTGAAATAAAGAAAGGGATATGTAACATAGACATTTCAGGATTGTGTGTCTTACATTCCTGATATAAAAGAGGTAACTAGTTTCCTATTATATGCAGAGCAGATCCTCAAAGCACTAATGAATCTACTCCACAGACAAGAAAATAAAGGCATGTTTTAATGTAAAGCACTAGAACAGGAACACAACAATAGGAATCCAGATTAAAGCAAGATAATTGACTATCAAGTTATAAAAGCTAGGATTCAATTTCTAACTGAACTTTGTAATATAGAAGTATCTCTGGGCAAACAACTTAAACTCTACGTGTGTGTGTTCCTACATTTGTGAAATGAAGAACTGATTATCTGCTTGTCTGGGCAAGTAACCAATTAAATCATGTAAATCTCATGGCATTGTGGCCTATGCCATTACTGAGCATATGTATAGGATTTACAGGGAGCAAGTGGTAGAGGATCAAATGTAATTCAAAGAAGAATCTAGAAGAGTATCTATCTTTCACTTGATGATCTGGTCAGGGCCTTCTGGGAAATCTTTGTCCTTGTAATTTCTTCTCTCTGAAGCTTAGAGTGCCAGAACAGAGTACACTTCCACGGCAGACAGCTTAAAATATGAACATAGCAAAATATGAGAAATGGTGTTGGAGGGAGATGAATTGCTCTGCGGAAGTAGGAAAATCTATTGACTTTCTTGAGAGGCTATGACCCTGGTAAAGGGTGATGGACAAAAATCTCCAACCTACATAGAAGAAAGAACATAAAACAGAAACCACGGTTTTCAAAGAAAAAAAAAATCAGTAAGCAGCTGCTGGGAGGTGGGGGACAGGGAGAGAATTATATATATATATATATAATTATACCAAACCAGTTGCCATTGAGTCAACCCTGATGATGCATGGTGGCACCATATATGTCAGAGTAGAACTATGCTTCAGAGGGTTTTATGGCTGCAGATCCAAGCCTACAACCTTTCCGGTAGCAGCTGAACATATTAAATGTTTGAACCACCCAGGAACTCTAGGAGAAAAACAGCAGCCCAAAATTTGAGGTGGAAACTGAAAGGAATGTAGAATTCAAGGTTATAAGGTAAGAAGTAAATTTTCATAAAATATTACTGAACGACTTGTCCCTCCAGTTTTCTGTCTGGAATAATATCGTTTGGACTTTGTTATTAGTATGTTACTAGAATTATCTTTGTAATGAAGATGGGTAATAGAATAATACCTGGGTGTGGCACTGTGGATTAGTGAGCCAGACTACAAAGCCATTTGAACTACAAGGTGGGTGGTTCAAGCTCACCAGCTACTCCTTGGAAACCCTATACAGGGTCGCTATGGTCAGAACTGACTGGACATTACTTAACAACAACAACAACAAGGCTGCAATGATAAGTTACAGTTAACTTAATGTAAGAAGAAAAAGAGAACAGATTGTGAGTGCCTGCATGATTTCAGGTACTGTATTAGGTACTCTTCACACTGTCATTCATTCAACCTACACTTCAACCTTCAGAGGTATATTTTTAATTCCATTTTTCAGATAAGAAAACTAGGATTTTTAAAATGAAGTAACTTGCATGCAGACAGAAATTTAGGAGCAGGAAAATCGAATGTAGAACTCAGACTGTCTTTTGGTGTAAAAAGATTAAGAAACAAAGAGAGATAGTCTGTATAGTGTTTGTGAGACAAAACAAGGTTCTACAAGGGTAAGCAAAAGGTATTGCTACAAACTCATAGAAATCTTTATTAAACAAAGTGCCTTTTTTTTGCCGTTTTAATTTTTCCTGTCTTCCATGTCTTAGCAATTTGAAGAGCGCTGGTTAGTGCTTTTGAAGACTGTCCCTTAATTTGGACTTGAGTGGTGTTTTCCAATGGTTAGTTAAAGTTATTGTTTCTCAACATAACCTCCATCTAGGTCTATAAACTACTGAATGTGATGGTTCCATTTCTCTATCCCTTTCCTGGAGTCCTGGTATGGTGTTGTAAGATAAGCACTGCATTTCTAACTGCAAGGTTGGCAGTTCAAATCCACCTTGGAAACATTATACGGGATCCTTGTGAGCTAGTATTGACTCGACGGCTCTTAACAACAATAGCAACTCTTCCCTGAAGAATTTTGTGCCCTTCGATTTTTACCATATCAAAATCACAGTTTGAGCATCCTCAAAGGACTCAAATTATGTTCCTGCTTTAAACTTGGAGGAATAAAAAGAAGTCTGAAGGGGCATGATCAAGGCTTTGGAAAACACTTAGTTTTCCATACAAAAATGCTTATAAGACAGTCCTTGTTACCCTCAAAGAATTAACAGGCACATTGGTGTGATGGAAAAAAAAAAAAATTAAAAATTCTGCAGTGCAACTTCCCTTGCCTTTTTCTCACTGATGTAGCTTTCAGTTTTCTTAAAAATTCTTCCTTATTAGCCCCCATGATCATCTTATGTCTTCCTAGAAAACCTATTAACATTGCCCCTTTGGAATCTCATAAAACTATTGCCATGCCATTCTAAACTGACCTCCATCTCTGGAATTTAAAGAGCCCAACATATCTCCCTTGAAGCTATTGTTTTGTTTGGAACATTTTTGAAGACTAGATAAGAGTATTATCCAGAGAACTTGTTTGTAGCTACCCACTGAAGCTAGAGACATATTCAAACATGGTTTATTTAGAATAAACCCGTGTATGTACAAACTGGAAGCATAGTATCAATACTTTTGGACTTACCCTTGTATTATATCTCAGGTGAATTTTTGTTATCTATTTGAACAATTAAATTGAGAAACTATTTTTTAACATTGCAAATGGAAATATTTTTTATTTAGAGGAAAGTTGCAAAAAAACAGTGTTCTTACATAATCTACATATAGCTTTCTCTAATAACATCTCACAAACCACCATACAATTATGAGAACCTGAAAATAATGCTGATATCAGACTCTTATTTTTTAGAGGAACAGAAGATACTTCCTTATTTTTTTTTCTTTTTAAAAATTTTAATGCTTTTTATTTTGAGTTGAATGAAGGTTTACAGACAAGATCATCAGTTTTACATTCAACAGATCATGCATTTTTTTTCACATCAAAAATTGCAATAACCTCCATCAGAAGGTACTTCTTGAAAGAAAGACCATCAGGAAAAATAAAAAATGGATTGAAGAAGAAGCAAGTTGCTCACTGGGAAGCCATCAAGGCAAACTAGCAAGTCCCCTCAAGACAAAAACCCCTCCAATACTGAAACTCAAAAGGAACACATGAGCAGGCATGTAAGCCTGCTGGTGACCATGTTGGTCTACTGGTGAAAGGAAGTGGGGGGAAGGAAATAATGAAGATATGGGCTGAGTTTGAGCATGTTCCATAGACTCCTGTCGACCTAGATATGAGAGAGAGTAGAGGAAGGTTTGGTTGGTCTGAAGTGTGGTGAGACCTGGGGACTCCTAAGCCCATGGACAAGAAACTAGCCACAGAGTGCTAGAGCTGAGAGTGAAGTGCTAGAGCTGACATGAAGTCAGAGGAGAGCACAAGAACACCCAAATTTGAAGATGTACCCATTTGACCTAGATGCAATGGCTAGATGATCAGAACTCAACCAGAAGAAGATAAAGAAATTTGATAAAAGAAACAAGTATAAAATGTCACAATTTTATGAACTTGACCTGTACTTATGGATGTAGTAGCTCAAAACACCAACTGAGAGGGAAGTAATCTTCACATCAAGGATCAAACCTATCCCCTCTGTACACAGGATTGACAGGGACAGGCAACCCAGACATTGCACAAAGGCAATGAAGTGGCTGGCCTACAAGTTTGTTGTTGTTGTTTTTTTCCCCCATAGGTCTGTACATTTTATTAGGACGTGAACTTACACACCCACAGGTTGAATGAATGTATATCTATAAAAATCTCACCATTTCTGATGAACTTGATATGCTGATGTTAACTGCCATTGAGTCAACCCTATGCCTGAGGGTACAAAATGCTGCCCAATCCTGTCCCTTAGCTATCATCTGTCGGAGATCAGACCCTTGTGATCCATTGGCTTATACTTGGAATTAGATTCCCAGGCCTTTCTTCCTAGTCCCATTTGTCTTGGAAGCTTTGCTGAAACCTACTCAACATCTCAGAAACATGCAAACCACTTGAGGTGCATTGACTGGGAATTGAACCCGGACCTCCTGAATGAAAGGCAAGAGGTCACTGACCCACCATTTACCTTGAACTTGATATAAGCAACCAGTGACAGGTTACCAGGGATTCATGGAGAGCTCACAAGTGCCAAAGGAGAAGTGTGCTCCACATGGTTTTCAATGACTGTGATCTTTCCAAAGTAGATAGCTAGGCACCTCTAGGTGGACTCAAATTGCCAATTTTTCAGTTAGCAGCCAAGTATAGTAACATTTGTACCACCCAGGGTCTCTGAAGTTGATATGTTGTTGTTGCTAGGTGTCATTAAGTTGGTTCCTACTCATAGTGAGCCTGTGCACAACAGAATGATGCCTGGTCCTGCATCATTCTCCAATCATTTTTATGTCTGGGTTCATTGTTGCAGCCTCTGTGCCAATCCATTTAATTGAGTAGCTTCCTCATTTCTGCAGACCCTTTACTTTATGAATCATGCTGCCTTTCTTCAGAGACTGGTCCCTCCTGATAACATGTCCAAAGTCTCAGCATCTTTGCTTCTAAGGAGTATTCTGACTGTACTTCTTCCAAGACAGATTTGTTCATTCTTCTAGCAGTCCATGATATATTCAATATTCTTCACCGACATCATAATTCAAAATCATCAGTTTTTCTCTGGTTGTCTTCCTTATTCATTGTCTAACTTTCCTATGCATATGTGGTGATTGAAAATACCATGGCTTGGGTCAGATGTATGTTAGTCTTCAAAGTGACATATTTGCTTCTTAACATTTTAAAGATTTTTTTTTTTTTAGCATTTTTTAAATGTTTTGTGAATTATATGATAGTTTACATGGGAGAACATTAGTTTTACATTCATCCTATCATATATCATTTCATTGCCATGGATACAATCCCCTCCATGCATCATCAACCAACCAAAGGGTATACCCTACAAGCCTGCCCCCTGGTCATCAGCACACAGCCCCTCTCCCTCTCTGGATCTAAAGTCCCCAGCTGCTCCATCTCTCCACATCATCATCTTTGCCTCTGGTATCACTGCTTCTCTTGGTAGGGTCCTGCTCTTCCCTCTTCTCCCTTGATGGCCCCAGGGACCTCTGCTCCTAGACTGCAAAGTTAATCACTCCCCTTCTTGCTACAAAACATCTACCTTTGCATGCCCAACCCTCACAATCAGTCGTGATAACAATTATTCACTATTGTATCACAAGAGACCTATCCACATTTCCTTTCATCAGACCCGCCTAGAGAGATTGGATACTACTCAGTGGAAATTCTGCCTTCCTCCATGCCATCTGGATCTAGGTTCCCTCTTGAAAGCTTGTAAGTCAGTCACTTCTTGCCTTTGAAGCCCCCTCATTTTGGGTAGACAATGTCCAAGTTGCCCATCCCTGTCTACTCTGTGTATGGAGGGGTTAAAGATATCTTTTTGTAGCTGATTTACCTAATGTAATATGACATTCTTCCATAGATATTGATTGTGGATCCAAGTAAAGTGAAACCCTTGACAACTTCAGTATTTTCTATCTGTATCATGATGTTACTTATTGGTCCACTTGTGAAGATTTTGTTTTCTTTCTGTTGAAGTATCATCCATACTGAAAGCTGTAGTCTTTGATCTTCAGCAATAAATGCTTCAAGTCCTCTTCACTTTCAGCAAGCAAGGTTGTGTCATCTGCACATCACAGGCTGTTAATAAGCCTTCCTCCAATCCTGATGTCTCATGCTTCTTCATATAGTCTAGCTTCTCAGATTATCAGCTCAGTTTATAGATGGAATAAAAATGGTGTAAGGATACAACCTTGACACACACCTTTCCTGATTTTAAATCATTCAGTATCCCTTGTTCTGTACAAACAGCTACCTCTTAGTCCTAATACAGGTTCCATCAGAGCATAGTTAGTTTCTGGAATTCTCATTCTTTTCAAGGGAACTTGATTTGGACTTGATATTAGACTTGAAAGATTCAACACAAAGCAAAACATTTATTACTGGAAAACAAATGTATCCTGAAGAATGAATGTTGTGCTAACAGTTTTTACTATATTATGTAAGAACCAGAAATGAAGATTCAGTATCAAAATGCCTGTTTCTAGATTGGGCAAACATTCCAGGGGAAAATTGTTATCTGGCTGCCTCTACTGGAGAATGTGATACTTTTTATTTTATTTTTTTTAATTGTGAAGTTTGCATGAGAGAACGTCAGCTTTACACTCATCCTATGGTATTTCATTTCATTGCAATGATTACAATCTCCTCCATGCATCATCAAATAACCAAAGGGAACACCTCACAGGCCCGCCCCTCAGCCGCCAGCACACAGCCCTTCTCCCTCCCTGAGTCCAGTGTCCCCAGCCACTCCATCTGTCCACATTTTAGTCTTTTGCCATCCCTGGCATCACTGCCTTTCAGGGTAGGGTCCCTCCCTCTGTTCTTACTTGATGGTCCCAGGGACCTCCGCTCCTGGGCTGCAAAATCAAGCCCTCTCTTCCTTTTGTCAAAAAACATCTACCTCTATATTTCCGACCCTCAGACTGTGAGGGCAGACCTGATGGCAATTATTCACTATTGCACCACAAGAGTCTTATCCCCATTTCCTTTCTCCAGTCTGGTCCCAACAGATTGGAACTCATTCAGTGGTGATTCTACCCTCCCCTGACCCATTTGGAACTAGGCTCCTCCTGAAAGCTTGTAAGGCAGTCACTTCCAGCTTTTATAGCCCCCCACCCTCACATTTTGTGTAGCCAGAACTTTTTAAAAATGCTTCTATTAGTGTTTTCCTATTGTATTTTTCCCCTCGTCAAGCATTCCCTGGTCAAACTGAGATCCCACATTGCATTTAACTTCATGTCTCTTTATTGCCATCAGTTTCTGACAGTTTCTCGGTTTTCACCTGTCTCCCATGTCTTGGTGTTCTAAAGAATGCTAGTCAGTTCTTTTGTAGACTGTCCTTAATTAGAATTTGTCTGATATTTTCTGTAATTACATTTTTATAATTTATTTTGTTGTTGTTAAGAATATAGACAGCAAAACAGAAACCAATTTAATAGTTTCTACATGAACAATTCTAGAGGAACTGTGATTACATTCTTCAATCTGTGCTACCACTCATTCTCACCTGCCTTTTCTGAGTTGTTATTCCCTACAAACACTGCCACCATGGATCATATCTGCAGCACTCATGACTCATCTGGATTCATCTTTGTGGCCATTAATTGCACACATCTCTACTCATCTGTGTAGCCATGCATTGCACACGTATCTACTTATCTGTGTAGCCATGCATTGCAAGTAAAAGTTAAAGGATGAGAAAAATATACCAAGCTAATTGAAATAAAAGTGAGTAGGAATGGTAATACGAATCTTGAATAAAATAAACTTTAAAACAAAAAAACAGCATAATAGATAAAGATGGACATTATCTCATGATTAAAGGGTCAATTAAAGAAGATGACATAACCAGAATAAATATCTATGCTACCAATGAAAAAGATCCAAAGTATATAAAGCAAACTGTAGGAGATTTGTAAAAAGAAATTGACCAATCTACAAAAATAGCGGGAGACTTTAATACATCACTGTCAAAAAAAGGATAGAACAACCAGAAAGAAACTCAACAAAGACACAGAGGAATTAAACAACACAATCAGCCAACTTGACCTCAGAGATGTGTATAGAGAATTCAACCCAACAACAACACAACACACATTCTTTTCCAGTGCACATGGAACATTCTCCAGAATAGACCATGTGTTAGGTCACATAACAAGCCTCCATAAATTTACAAACATCAAATTAATACAAAGCATCTTCTCAGACCACAATGCTATAAAATTAGAAATCAAAAATAGGAAGAGCAAGGAAATAGATTCAAATACATGGAAACTGAATAACACCCTGCTGAAAAGTGACTGTGTAATAGAAGAAATAAGATGTGAATTTGTAAAGTTCCTAGAAACAAGTGAGAATGAAAACACAATATTCCAAAATCATTGAGACATAGCAAAAGCAGTGCTGAGAGGAGAATTTATTACAATAAATGCACACATCCCAAAAGTAGAAATAACCAAAATCAACACATTACCACACTATCCCCAACAGCTAGAAACAGACCTGCAAAGTTAATCTACAGTCAAAAGGGGAAAAGAAATAATAACAATTAGAACAGAAATAAATGAGATAGAAAACAGAAAAACAATAGAAAGAATCAACAGGACAAGGAAATGGTTCTTCATAAGATTAATAAAATTGACAAACCATTGGCAAACCTAACAAAAGAAAAAAGGGAAAAAACACAAATAACACATATTAGAAACCACACGGGTGATGTCACAACAGAACCAATAGAAATAAAAAGGATAAAAATAGAATACTATGAAGATCTGTACTCTTAACAAATTTGAAAATCTAGAGGAGTTGGATACATTTTTAGAAAAGCACAACCTACCTAAGCTTACACAGAGTGAAGTAGAAATCTTGAAAAGAAAGAAATTGACCAAGTCATCACAAAACTTCCAACCAAAAAAATTCCAGGTTGATATGGTTTCAATGGTGAGTTTTACCAAACATTCAGGGAAGAGCTGTCACCAATTCTACTCAAATTATTCTAGAATAGAGAAGATGATGAAAAATTCCCTAACATATTCTGTGAAGCAAGTATAAATCTCATACCCAAACCACGGAAGGACATCACTAAGAAAGAAAATTATAAACCAATATCCCTCATGAACATAGATGCAAAACTTTTCAAGAAAATCCTAGCCAACAGAATTTAACAACACATTAAAAAAAAATAATACATCATGACCAAATGGGATTCATATCAAGGATAATTCAACATTGGAAAAACAAGCAGTGTAAGCCACCATATAAATATGAAAAAGTAAAAAGAATGACATGATCAATCAATTGATGCAGAAAAGGCATTTGAAAAAAATCCAATATACATTTCTGATAAAAACAACAAAATTGGAATTGAAGGGAAATTCCTCAGCATAATTAAGAGCATATATACAAAACCAACAGTCAACATCACTTTCAATGGAGAGAAGCTGAAAGTCTTCCCTTTGAGAACAGGAACCAGACAAGGATACTCATTATCACCACTCTTATTCAATATGGATTTAGAAATCTTAGCCAGAGCTATAAGGGAAAATAGGGAAACTGAAGCCATCCAAATTGGCAAAGAGGAAGTAAAACTCACTCTATTTGCAGATGATATGATCATATTCAGAGAAAACTCCAAAGACTCAGCAAAAAACTAGTGGAACTCATTGGAAGAATCAGAAAAATGGCAGGGCACAAGATCAACATACAAAAATCAGTTGGATTCTTCTATACTAATAATGACAGCACTTTAAAGGAAATTAGGAAAAGCCATATCATTTACAATTGCCACTCAAAGATTGAAATATTTAGGAATAAATGTAAACAGATAAACAAAAGACCTATACAAATAAAACTACAGAACACTACTGCAAGAAACCAAAAGAGACTTACAATAATGGAAGAATATACCATGCTCCTGGATAGAAAGACTTAGCATTGTGAAAATGTCAATAATACCCAAAGCAATCTACAAATATACCGCAATCCCAATCCAGATTCCAAAAACATTGTTTAGAGAGATGGAAAAAAAAATTACAAACGTTATATGGAAAGGAAAAAAGACCTAGGATAAGCAGATATTTCAGAAGAGCAAAGTTGGAAGCCTCTCACTCCCTGATTTCAAAATTTACTACTTTGCTACAATGGTCAAAACAGCATGGTACTGGTAAAATGAAAGATACATAGATCAATGGAACAGAATTGAGAATACAGAAATTAACCCATCCACATACAGCAACTGATCTTTGACAATGGGCCAAAGTACATTGAGTGGGGAAGACATAGTCTCTTCAACAGATGGTTCTGGCAGAACTGGAAATCGATAAGCAAAAGTTTGACACAAGACCTTTACCTCACTCCATATATAAAAACCAACTGAGAATGAATTAAATTCCTAAATGTGAATGTCAGAATTATAAAGGTCATAAATAAAAAAATAGGGACAAATTTAAGTGCTCTGATACAGGGCACTCACAGACTAACAAATATTGCAAAAATTACACAAATAAAAGAAGACAAAATAGATGATTGGGACATTCTAAAAATTATACACTTATATGCGTCGAAGGATTTCACCAAAAGCATAAAACGGAGCCCACAGAATGGGAAAAAATAATCTTTCACAATGACATATCAGAGAAATGACTAATAACTAAAATCAATAGGAAACTACAACACCTCTAAAAGAAAAAGACAAATATCCCAATTAAAAAATGGGCACCGTATATAAACATACACTTTATGAAGGAAGAGATTCAGGCAGCCAACATACATATGAAGAAATGGTCACAATCATTAGCCACTGTTGTTGTTGTGAAGTGCCATTGAGTTGATTCTGACCCATAGTGACCCTGTATAGGGTTTCTAAGGAGCAGTTAGTGATCTTGAAACACTGACCTTGCAGTTCAAATGGCTTTGCAGTCTGGCGCATTAACCCACAGCGACACACCAGGATTCCATTAGAGAGATGCAAATCAAAATAATAATGAGATACTAACTCACACCATCAATAACAGTAAAATTCACAAAAATAGAGTATAATAAATGCTGGTGAGGATGTGGAGAGACTGGGACCTCCAACACTGCTAGTGGGAATGCATATTGTTCCAACCACTCTGGCAAACAGTATGGTTCTTCCTCAGAAAGTTGGAACCAGAAATACCTCATGATTCAGCAATTCCTCTACTTGGTATTTATCCACAAGAAATACTAGCCATAACACAAGAAGATGTATGCACACCAATATTCATAGCAGCACTATTCACAATAGCAAAAATACGGAGACAGCCTAAGTGCCCATCAATGGAGGAATGGATAAACAAACTTTGGTACATATACACAATGGAATACTATGCTACCTTGAAGAACAACAAGGAAGCTGCAAGCCACCACATAATATGGATTAATCTTGAGGACATTATGCTGAGTGAAATTGGTCAGTCACAAAAGGAGAAATACTGCATAGGACCATTATTGTAAAAGACTAAGAAAAAGAACCAATCCTAAAAGTGGAAAAAATTGTTTTAATTTCATATATATATTTGCTGATCACAGGGATGCATGGGATGAGGGGAGAGGAGTGTGGGAGGGGAAGATAGAGCACAGGATAGGAATAGACACAGGAGAGCTTCGATGATTGGGTGGTGGTGGGGCAATACACAAGAAATGGGAAGGGAATGGAAGAACTAGGTGGATGAGATAATAGTGAGACAGGTATAAGAAGTGGGACAGAGGTAAATGGTGATGTATGCGCAACCTTGGATCAACAGGGCTCTGGGATACAGGGATTGAGGGATGGTTTGAATGAGTAAAAGGGGATAATGTTAAGATGCTTGTCTGTCTTGTGAATCTTTGTTTCCCTTGCCTACCATTGTAAAATAGACACTTGTGGGGAAGAGAAAAGAATAGCCAGAAACATCATCATAGAAAACTTGTAAGTCCATCTTCAGCCTATAACTGATTGGAATACCTTAAAGGGGGCTACAACGTGCCCAGTGAAGGAGGTTTCCTGTGGAGCCTTTGCACTGCTTAAGACTATAGGTGGAATCCTGAACCCCATCCAGATTATCTGAGATGGGATATTTTGACTTGAAAACACAGGTAGACCAACCCGAAGCGGCTAGAAGAACAGCAGATACTTTGTGAAAGAAAGACCAGCAGGAAAAATAAAAAACAATAATGACAGTCTGATTGTCTACTATAAGAACAAGCAAGTTGTTCACCTAGGAGCCATCAAGGCAAGTGGTCATGTTCCTTCAAAACAAACTCCCTTCCAAGACTAAGACTCAACGGGAATACACAAGTAGGCATGTGGTCTGGCTGGTGAACACATTGGTCACCGATAAGGGGAAGAAGAGGAAAACAGCAACGAAGTTGGGAGCTAAGTCTGACCACATTCAATAGACTCCTGTGAACCCGGGTGGAGATCTGGTTAGTCAGCAGTATGGCAAGATCTGAGAACTCCTGGGCCCAAAGGCAGTGACATGACCACAGAGGACTAGAGTGGAGAGTGAAGTGTCCAGATGATATGAAGTGAGGGGAGATGCACAAGAACACCCATACTTGCAGGTAATACCCACTTGACCTGGCTTCAATGGCTGGATGTTCAGAACGGGACTAGAAGAACAAAGAAGAGAGGAGAAAGAAAAGAAAAAAAAAAAAAAAAAAAGAGTAACCTGCTATACTTTGATGAACTTGACTTATACCTATGGATGCAGTAGCTCAAAAGAGGGAACAAATCTTTACAGCGAGCATCATTCCCACCCCCTCAGTACACAGGGTTGACATGGTGGGCAGCTTAGACATTGTCTACCCAAAATGGGGTTGGGGGGACGGGGGCAGGCTACAAAGGCAAGAAGTGACTGGCTTACAAGCTTTCAAGAGAGAGCCTAGTTCCAGAGGGTGCGGGGGAAGGTAGAATCTCCACTGAGTGGTTTCCAATCTGTCTGGATGGGGCTGATGAAAGGAGATGGGGATAAGATTCTTGTGGTAGAATAGTGAATAATTGCTATCAAGACTGACTGTGAGGGTTGGAAATGTAAAGGTAGATGTTTTGTAACAAAAGGAGGGGAGTGGTTTATTTTGCAGTCTAAGAGCAGAGATCCCTGGGACCACCAAGGGAGAATAGCTGAGTGAGGGACCCTGACCAGAGAAGCAGTGAAGCAAGAAATGGAGACAGAGATGATGATGTGGACAGATGGAGTGGCTGGGGACACTGGTCTCAGGGAGTGAGAGGGACTGTGTGCTGACAACCGGGGGGGGGGGGGGGGCAGGCCTGTGGTTATTTGATGATGCACGGAGGGGATTGTAATCATTGCAGTGAAACAAAATACAATAGGATGAATGTATAACTGATGTTTTCCCATTTAAACCCACATAATTCACAATAAAAACTTTAAAAAAAAGAAAAGAAAAGATGGTATTGAAGGAAGAATTCCAAACTCCACTGAAGGTATTAGCAAAATAATCATAATAATAATTGATGGAATACCAATTGAAATGTTTCAGCAACTGATTTATCACAGGAAACATTCACTAGCCTATGCCAAATATTTGGAAGACGGCTACCTGGCTGACAGACTGACAGAGTTTCATATTTGTGCCCATTCTAAAATAAGAAGACCTAACAGAATGCAGAAATTCTCAAACAATATCATTAATATTACATGCAAATAAAAGTTTGCTGCAGATAATTAAAAAATTATTGTAGCATCACATCAAAAGGGAGTTGCTAAAAATTCAAGCTGTATTCAGAAGAGGAAATGGAAGAGGGATATTATTGCTGAGTTCAGGTGGATCTTAACAGAAATCAGAGAATACCAAAAAGAGGTGTACTTGTATTGGAATACATAAAAAGAAATTCTACTGTGTGGATCATATTAAACTATGGATAACATTGAAAAAAATAGTAATTCCAGAAGTCTTAATTGTGTTCATGTGGAACCTGTACATACTAAGAGGCAATCTTTCAAACATAGCAATGGGATACTGCATGATTTAAAATCAGTAAAGGTGTATGTCAGAGTTTATCCTTTCACCATATGTATTAATCTGTATGCTGAGAAAATAAACTGAGATGCTGAACTATATGAAGAAGAACATGAAGTCAGGATTGGAGGAATACTGATTAACAACCTGTAATATGCAAATTACATAACCTTGGTTGCTGTAAGCAAAGAGGACTTGAAGCACTTATTGATGAAGGTCAAAAACTAGTCTAGTATGGATTACAACTCAATGTAAAAATCTTCACAATTGGACCAATAAGCGGCCACATGATAAACAGAGAAAAGATTGAAGCTGTGAAGAATTTTATTTTACATGCATCTGCAATCAATTCTATTGGAAGCAAGCAGTCAATAAATCAACTGGCTTATTACATTGGATGAATTTGCTGCAAAAGACCTCCTTAAAGTGTCAAAGAACAAGGGTGTCATTTTGATCCAAGTCAAGGTATTTTCAGTCACCTTATTTGCTTGTAAAAATTGAACAGCAAAAAAGAAGACCAGAGAAGAATTGATACAACTGACATGGTGTTGGAAAGAATGTTGAAATACCATGCATGATCTTACAGAAGAACAAACCAATCTGTCTTATAAGTACAGTTACAGCATTCCTTACTAGCAAGGATTATGAGACTTAGTCTCACATACATTGGACAAGTTTCTAGAAGGTACCAGTCCCTGAAAAAGGACTTCATGGTTGATAAAGTAGAGTGTCAGTGAAAAAGAGGAAGATCCCAACAAGATGTATTGACGTAGTTGCTGAAAAAATGAGCTCAAATACAACAATTGTGAAAATGACTCAGGACCAGGCAGTGCTTAATTCTGTTGTGTATTAAGTTTGCTATGAGATGGAATCATCTCGATGGCATATAACAATATTTATATAAATTTTATATGGAACAAAAATGTATAAAACATTTATGAGTTGAGCAACCTCTGTAGTTAATTTTCAAAAACAATATTGGTCTTTAGCAAGGGTACTCTTAGGACATAGAAAACCTATGTGCATTTCTGACAAGCAAGGGTTAACTGAGTCATCATCACTATAGAATCTTGCTTTATATTTTTCTTCAGCTAATGCTCATCCCCTTTACACCTTCACATCACTAATCATCACTACCACCATGTCAAGTTTTGAGTTTGATTGTTTTGTTGCAACTTTGGAATTCCATGAGTTGTGAAGAACTGGAAAAATTTGGACCTGTAGTCCTGAATATACACACTGAAAAGACGGAACATAAGATAGAAGTCCATTTCACCAAACCTTTGTATACATTTAAAATAAAGAATGCTCAAAATGACTTTCTTTTAAAATTTGTTCTCTGTCTTTGTGCTCATATTTAGAAAACTGGAGTGGAAATGAAGATACAGTGAGATACAGTTCACAAAATCTTTGGATTGAGAAATTCCTATTATGGTATTCTTTCACCATACCTATTCAACCAGTATGCTGAGCAAATAATCCGAGAAGTTGGATAATATGAAGAAAAATGTGGCAAAAGATTGGAGGAGGACTCATTATCAACCTGCGATATGCAGATGATACAACCTTGCTTGCGAAAAGTGAAGAAGACTTAAACCATTTACTGATGAAGATCAAAGAGCACAGCCTTCAGTATGGATTACATCTCAATGTAAAGAAAACAAAAATCCTCACCACTGGACCAATAAACAACATTCTTATCAATGGAGAAAAGATTGAAATTGTCAAGGACTTCATTTTTCTTGGATCAACTATCAGCACTCATGGAAGCAACAGTCAAGAAATCAAACGACATATTGCATTAGGCAAATCTGCTGCACAAGACCTTTTTAAAGTGTTGAAGAGTAAACATGTCAACTTGAGGACTAACGTGCATCTGACCCAAGCCATGGTATTTTCAATAACCTCATATGTATGCAAAAGCTAGACAGTGAATATAGAAGACTGTAGAAAATTGATGCCTTTGGGTTATGGTGTTGGAGGAGAATATTGAAAGTTCCATGGGTTACCAAAAGAACCAACAGATCTTTGTTGGAAGAAATGCAGCCAAAGTGCTCCTTGGAGGTCAGGATGACCAAACTTTGTCTCTCATGCTTTGGACATATTGTCACGAGGGACCAGTCGCTGGAGAAGGATATTATGTTTGGTAAATTGGAGGGTCAAAGAAAAAGGAAGATCCCCAGCAAGATGGATTGGCAAAGTGTCAGCATCAGTAGGCTCAAACGTGGCAATAATTGTGAGGTTGGCCCAGGATTGGGTACTGTTTTGTTCTGTTATACATAGGGTCGCTATGAGTTATTATCGACTCGATGGCACCTGTCAACAACAACAAGCCTCAAAGATTTCTTAACTGCTGCTTCTGTGATTGTTGATGGTTGATTCAAGCACAATGAAGTTTTTTCTCCATTTATTTTTATGTTATTTATTGGTTCAGTGGTGAGGAGTTTTGTTTCCTTTATATTGAGGTACAATCCATATCAAAAGCTCTGGTCTTAGATCTTCATCAATAAGTATTTTGTCCTTTACCTGTTCAGCAAGCAAGGTTGTATTATCTGCATATTGTAGGTTTTTAATAAGTCACTTGAGTTGTTAATGATGCATTTGAGTTCTGGTGTTGGAGGAGAATATTAAAATTACCATGGACCACTAAAAGAATAAACAAATCTATGTTGGAACAAGTATAGCTAGAATGTTCCTTAGAAGCCAGACTGGCCAGACTTATGTTGTTAAGTTGTTAAGTACCTTGGAGTCAGTTCCAAATCATAGAGACCCTTACAGGGTTTCCAAGGCTGTAAATCTTTACGGGAGTTGAATGCCTCATCTTTCTCCCGCAGAATAGCAGGTAGTTTCGAACTACTAACCTTGAGGTTGGCAGCCCGACTTATAACCTTGTACATATTATCAGGAGGAGGGAACAGTTTCTGGAGAAGGATATTAAGCTTGGTAAAGTGGAGAGTCAGCAAAAAAGAGGAAAACTCCCTAAGAGATGTATAGGCACAGTGGCTGGAGCAATGTACCGAAGCATAGCAACAATTGTGAGGTTAATGCAAGACCGGGCAGCATTTAATTCTGTTGTGGCTAAGGTCACATTATGAGTTGGTACTGACTCAACGGTACCTAATAACAGCAATAAACTTCAAAGATAATTGTTTTATCTATTTTAAAATAATGTTTAATAATCTAAAAATGTTGACTATTCTGTTTGTGTACTAAGGAGATTTCTATAGGTTATCATTTAATAATGAATTTTTATTAGAATTGTTGTTGTTACTTTGGTGATTATTACTGGAAAACACACTTTCCTAAGACAAATTACATGGTATTATTTTAGCATCATAAATATCAAGTTTTGAGATTAATTTACTATCATTGCTAAGCCTGTTTATTAAATATAGGATTTAGAGAAATTGCTTGCTTAAGCATTGTTGTCAGGGGCTGTCCAGTTTGTTCTGACTCATAGGGAGTTTAAATATTGCCTACTCATAAATAAAATTGGAAAGTGAGGAAGATAAAGTACTTGTGAAGCTTTTAAAACTGACTAGGGATAAATGAAAGTTCTTTTTTTTTTCTGACATGGGATTCTGTGCTCTGAAAAGTGCCAGATATGCTGTGTGTGGATCAGTAGCAGTTGTTTTAGTAAATTTATCTAACTGCAGCACAAACAAACCAAAACAAAAAGCAATAATGTTCTCACTAAACTAACCTGATAGGAATCTGAGATCTAAGAGATGAAACCAAAATTAAATGTCCCCCAGAGTACTCTAATGTTGAGTTCAATTGTACTGAGTAAAAAGTTTTATAGCTTTGCAAAAACAGAATGTTAAAGTTCTAACATAGGTAAAGTAAGTAGTCCATTCCTTCTTGTCCCCAAGGTCATTTCCTGAGAACAGCCTCCAAAATGGTCTCTTTGCCTCTAGCTCTGCATCCTTCAATCTGTTATCCACAAAATAGCCCTGAGTAATGTTTCCAAAGATCAAATATAATTTTTCTCCTGTTTTGTTAAAATGTCTCAAAATCCCCCAGTTCCCTCAAGAAAAAGTGCTAACTTTATAACATGGGATACAAAGCCATTCTTTATCTGGCATCTCTCCAAGGTCAAGGCTTGTCACTCTGCAATTAAACTGTTCTTTCAATACATTTATTGTTGTTGTTGTTTAGTGCCATTGAATCGGTTCTGACCCATAGCAACCCTATATAGGGTTTCCGAGGAGCAGCTGGTGAGCTTGAAACACCATCATTGCAGTTCAAACGGCTTTGCAGTCTAATGCATTAACCCACAGCACCACACCAGGACTCCTCAGTACATCTCACAGGTCCTTAATTCAATTACTTTTTCTCATTTCCCTAAAACCTCACTCATGCAGTCCCCTCAGCAAGAACACCTATTTTCACACCAACCCCACCCTAACATTAACTTCTCTGGGAACTGAGCCTTCCTGGAGGAGATGAGCTGATCAGCCAGGTGTCTGACTAGCCAATTAAGATAAGAAGCCAAAATGAAAGTAAAGGCCAAGCCTTTAATCACTTGCTGTAATAGTGGAAGATAGAGAAAGCACACTGACTTCCCTGTTTCTTATTTCCCCAGGAAAAGCACTTGAGCAAAGTTCAGATCAGTGGGGACCATTTCAGCAGAGGCACTTGAGGAAGGCCTTTGTGGAAGACCTCAAAAGAGAGGAGTCCTCATGGAGTCCTCTGGGCTAGGAATGTAAATGAGGGAAGGAGGAGGATGGTGGCATTGGTTGACTCCCTTCAGAGACTATAATGTATTGTCTGTGCACCAAGTCCACTTAGTGATGGCAGCTTTCCTTATCATAGCTGCAAGCTAAAGCCTTTGTAATTGCCTGAGAAATCACACATAGGTGAAGAGCCAGGAGCCAGACTCCTCAGGATAACTTCTGTTGTTGTTGTTTGTTGTTGTGTGTCGTGGAGTCGGTTCCAACTCATAGCGACCCTGTACAGGGATTCCAAGGTTGTAAATCTTTATGGGAGCAGAAAGCCTCATCTTTCTCCCGC
>NW_006408591.1:10303240-10305187 GCF_000296735.1 Chrysochloris asiatica | reverse complement strand
AGCTCTGACTCCGGTATTGTAAATAACCAGCAGGGTCATCCATGGAGGACAGGTTTCAGATGAGCTTCCAGACAAAGACAGACTAGGAAGAAAGAGTGATGAACCCTAATCTCTAGTCACTGAAAACTCTATGAATAGCAGAGAGCTCCTTCTAGTCATCCTTTAATTATAAGTGTAAATTCTGGAAGCTGCCTCTCACTTACCCTTCAGCCTCCCAATGAGAAGGATCTTCTCTCAATTCCATTAGTTGATTCAGGAGCTAAAGTCAATATAACTATTTCTTATGTCTTCCTTACTATTGGCTGAAATTCTAAAGGAGTTAAAGAAATTGAGAGGGGCATTTGTTCTTCACTATTGAATCTCCATGAAGTGCTGGTTGCACAATGGTTAAACACTAGTATGCTAACTAAAATGTTGGCAGTTCAAATCCATCAGCTGCTTCATGGTAAAAAGATGTGGCTGTGTGCTTCCATAAAGATTAAAGCCTTGAAAATCCTTTGGGGAAGTTCTACTCTGTCTTATATGGTAGGTATGAGTCAGAATTGACTAGTAGCAATGGATTTTGTTATTGTGTCTAATGCAGTCTGACAAACTAATTTTCCATTTGTATCTTTAGTAATCCAGCATGCAATCATCCTCTCAAATTTTGGTGAAACCCCCAGTACAGAGTGCTAATGGCAGTCTGGGTTGATGGAGGCCATACAAAGTCAAATATTTCTTTTTCTGACCCCTGGAAGTTACAGAGTGACCTAAGCTTGACCAACTGGACACTCCTGCCCAGGATTCTGAAACTACAAGAAAAAAAACTTTAAAAAAGAAGTACATGAAACCACTTAGTCACAAGGTCAGCTATACCATCAGGAGGACAGTGGTAGAAATCATGGTCATGACAAAATATGGATATGCTCTGCTTTCTAGTCTGGCTGTGGTCTCTATTGTCTTTATTTCTCTTTTTCCACACCAAAATTTTTCATTTTATGAGCAACAGTTTTATACCAATAAATTATCTGCTTAAGTGAGTTAATGGTCTTTTCTGCTGTTTATAACCAATGTATCTAACTGATAAGGAAAAGATGAAAAAATTTAATGGGTGGATGGTCAGATGAGTGGATTGAGGCACAAATGATCAAATCAACAGAGGAATGAATAAAAGAAACAAAGAATTCAGGACTTGGCTCAATTTCTATTATTTCCCCCCCCTCCTACCTCTCAATCCCTGTCCTTATAAAAACAGTTTTTAAAACAAATGAACATTTAAGTTAATAAAATCCTTTCAGTTCTCACATAACAATGATTAATTCAAAGGAAGAAGGTATTGTTTTAACTATTTTCAACTAAACAGTGAACAAATTGAAGTAGGAGTTTTGTATTCTCTCCTTTAAATCAATTTACTTTTAGAAACACATGAAATGATTAGAAATAATGAAATGCCCATCTATTCATCCATAAAGACTAGCTGAGTCTAGTACAAGATAAAAGCTTGGATTTAAGAAATAAATGAACTAATGACTATAAAGTACAATTGGATATCTTCCCATGAGTCTCTCTTAGGTACCTCAAATTTAATGTGTTTTAAAAAATGAAATCATTACTTACTCTCCTGGAAGTATGCTGGCTCCATAGAGGTAAACACTGGACTGTGAACCAAAAGATTGACGACTAGCTCACTAGCCACTCCACAGGAAAAAGATGAAACTTTCTGCTCCTGCAATTATTTAAAAAAAGAAAAGAAAAGAAATCCTGTACAGGGTCACTATGAATCAAAACCGACTTAATGGTACCTAATAACAATGAGTTTTACTTCGAAATGTGGTTTATAAACTTCATTTACTTTTCAGGTCCAGATGAGTCCATAGAGAGACTTCAATCATTTTTATCATGAAACTTTCTTAACACTGAAAGAAACACGGTAAAATATAATCTGTAATATTATAAGAAATTTGAATA
>NW_006408591.1:10293658-10302630 GCF_000296735.1 Chrysochloris asiatica | reverse complement strand
AAAAAAAAAAAAAAAATAGGAGGGGGGATTAATCCATTTGGGGCAGTTTTTTAAAAAATGGCAACAGCAAATTTCTTATTATTCTTCCATTGTAATGCAAATTATTAAATGTTTAGATGCTGACAGGTTGACAGTTTGAGTCCATCCAAAGTCACCTCTGTAGAAAAGTACATCAAATTACTTGGAAAACATCAGCAATGGAGTACAATTCTACTTTGATTCACATTGGATTGATATGAGTCAGAATGTTCTCAAGAGCAATTTTTTTTTTTTCAGTGAAATCTCTTTAATCAAGATAGGCTTGTGACTGTTTCAACCACTAGAGTACTACATGGAAAAGTGACTATCTGTAGATTTTCATTAGTTAAAACATGGATAAAGGAGCATGAAGTTTAAGACATTTTATATGGAGGTTTTGGGACCCTGAACCTTCATGTACAAAGTCTTTCTTATTGAGTTATATCATTGCTGAAGAAGCCAAATGCTGACAATCTTTCAGTTGCAAGCACCCTTGTCAACTCTCTCAGCTGAATCAGCCTCCATCCATTCCTGCCAAGATGTCACACTTGTGATTGAAGAAAATACATAAATGTATTATGTTTTATTAAAATATCCCAGTAGTTGATCATAACAACAAAAACATGTTTCATAAGGTAAAGTATTTTTGGACCTTCTAATCCATTCCAGTCAAAACTGTTCTTATTATCCAATAATAATGATGATTTGAATTATGTGGTCTTATCTGAACAAGCTTCAAGCATATGTTGCTGTTTTCATCGCTGACAGTTTCATAGTTGTGAACTTCATCAAAAGTTTGGTTGTTTTAGCTATAATGTTATGCTAATTAGTATTTCAACAACTTTTGAGAGAATTAGGTAGTCATTAATGGGAAAATACCCACTGCCATCAAATCAGTTCTGATTCATAGGACTATAAGACAGATTAGAACTGTTCCATTGTGACTGGAAATCTTTACAGGAGTAGACAGACTCATCTTTTTCCTGAGGAGTGGCTGGTGGGTTTGAACCATCAAACTTGTGATTAGCAGCCCAACAGCTAACCCACAGTGCCACCAGTGCTTCATAATTAAGAGAAAAAGAGAAAATTTAAAAGAACTTCCACTCACCTATAATGTAATTCAATGTACAAAGATTTTACAAAATAATTTTGTTGTTAGTTTTCATGTTGTTGTTGTTGTTAGGTGCCACCGAGTTAGCACTGACTCATAGCAACCTTATGCTCAGCAGAACAAAACAGTGCCCGATCCTGGGCCAACCTCACTGCTGTTGCCATGTTTGAGTCCATTGATGCTGCCACTTGTTGGAGGTCTCCCTCTTTTTCTCTGACACTCCACCCTACCAAACATGATATCCTTCTCCAGCAACTTGTCCCTTCTGACAATATGCCTCCAAAGTATGAGAGATGAAGCTTGGCCATCTTGGCCTTCAAGGAGCACTCTGGATGTACTTCTTCCAAAACGAATCTATTCATTCTTTTGGCAGCCCATGGCACTTTCAATATTCTCCTCCAACACCATAACTCAAAAGCATCAATTCTTCTACAGTCTTCTTTATTCACTGTCCAGCTTTCTCATGCATATGAGGTTATTGAAGATACCATGGCTTGGGTCATATGCACCTTAGTCCTCAAGCTGACATCTTTGCTCTTCAACATTTTAAAAAGGTCTTGTACAGCAGATTTTCCCAATGCAATATGTCATCTGATTTCTTGACTGCTGCTTCCTTGAGTGTTGATAGTTGATCCAAGAAGAATGAAGTCCTTGACAACTTCAATCTTTTCTCCATTGATAAGAATGTTGTTTATTGGTCCACTGGAGAGGATTTTTGTTTTCTTTACATTGAGATGCAATCCATACCAAAGGCTGTGCTCCTTGATCTTCATCAGTAAATGTTTTAAGTCCTCTTCACTTTCAACAAGCAAGGTTGCATCATCTGCAATGAGTCTTTCTCCAATCCTGATGCCACATTTTTCTTCATATAGTCTACGGGGAAGACCAGTTAATACCATTATTATTAGTTTTCATAGAATCTAAGAAATATTACACTTTAAGCAATTTACAGCATATATCTCTATGATTAGAATTGATAATAAACATTACTAGGGATTCTGTATGGGCTGGTGTGGGAGGAGGCTTATGGGGATTGTGACATTAGTTATGACACTGGTTGACAGCAATCCTAATGATATCATTTTTTATATATACACAAGAGGATTTTATAAATTTGTGGAAAAATTCCATTATCTTTCAATTCCAGTTTTCCATGAACTTTTTGAAACCCATTCACATGCCTCCAAGGAACCCTGATGATATAATGCTTATGTGTTCAACTACTAACTGAAAGGTGGGTGGTTCAAACCCATTAAATATTCTATGGATAAAAGGCATGGGGATCTGCTCCCATAAAGATTACAGTTTAGGAAGCCTGATGGGGAAATTCTACTCGTATAGGCTCAGAATCAACACAATAACATACAACTCTAACACATGTATTCACATTTATGTGATGGGTATGTGCCACCAAGAATGTTCATAAATATGGCTGGTCATGGTTACAGAGAGGTTGAGTATGGAAATGAAGAAAAGTTATGCTGAAATAATGTTTGGTAGATTTTTTTCTATAGCAACTTTGATGAATCTTATTTTATTTTCAACAATGATAATTTCTGATATAATAAAAGCAAACCATACAACAATAAAAATTCAGTGTCAAAATAAAAAATACATTTTACTCTATGCACTTTAGATTAACCTATTACTAAAATGGAATAAAATATCACAATTTAAAAAAAAAATCAGTGTACAACTATAAGATAAGTAAAAAATATTACTAACAGAGTTCTAGTTCATACATGCATGACTTATTCTAAATCAAGTTCTCTCAGTATACACTTGCCTTAGTCTTTTTAGGGTGCCTTCAAGAAAAAGGTCCAATAAGAACAATGGCTTCCAAGTAGAATCTGCTGAGCCAGTTAAATTCAAGACAGAACAGTCAGTTTAGTTTTAAGAACATTGAAACCTGCATTGATGAGAAAGAAGCCAGGACAGTTGATCAGATAAATTGTTTTCCATCACACACTGCACCTGCTAATCCTTCAAGGATAGCAAAGGCTGACCAAAGAATTTCCATGGGAAACCTTATCCTATCTATCCTACAGTTGTGATCTTGCCCTTTCAGACTATTTTTGTTCCCCCAAACTCAGAGAATATTTGGAAGGAATAATACAGTGTGAGTAATTTGGGTGGGCCAAAATTGCCATATTGATGTGGCATAAATTAAAGAGCACAGAATTCTTCTAGGAAGAGTTGTTGTTGGCAAATGCCGCTGAGTCAGTTCTGACAGATTAAAAACCCTTTAAATGGCTTTAATTACTGACCTTTCAGTTCAAAGTGAGATGGAAATATCACTTAAAGAAGAATATAAAAGTGTATGGAGGATATATTGAGAAAAAAATAGCTTCACATTTTATGTTTTTATTTATTAAATGTTCCTATGATTATGCAGCAATACTTTCTTGACTCCCCCTCATATTATTTCTCCTAAATCTGATTTGAACATAGCCAAAAATTTGATTGAGAAACAACTAGAAATAAAGGAAAGGTATGGGGTTTCTCTTTATTGGTTTATGATATATGTAGCTAAATGTCATCTAACATATCATGTACCAGATTCACCCTGAATTAACAGGTAAAAGGTACTATTTCCATTGGTTAAACTCTTCTCAGAACACTTCTAAACTCACCTTCCCCCTTCCTTCATGATCAATATTATTAATATCTCAAGTAAATAAAATTTTACTGAAGATAATTTAAAAATGGTTGTAACAGTACATCTATAGGAAAGTGTGACACCTTCAACGAAATTCAGAAGAGGATATGAATATCATTAATGATGTCAGCTAGATCTTGGTTTAAATTAGGAAAAACAAAAACAGAGATATGTTTACCTGAATTGTAGTGATAACTATGCAAGGCACTTAACTATGTATAGCATAACAAACTATGGATAATCTTGTGAGGAATGAGAATTCTAGAACACTTAGTTGTGCTCATGCAGAACAGGTACACATACAAAAAGGAAGTCATTAGAACAAATTATGTGCATATGTGCATATTGTGTGGCTAAAAATCAGGAAAGGTATTTATCAGTATTGTATCTATTCATAATATATATTTAATCTGTATACTGAACAAATAACCTGAGAAACTGGACTATATGAAGATGAACGTGACATCAGGATTGGAAACAGATTGAAAACAATGTGCAATATAGAGATGACAAACCCTTGCTTACTGAAAGCTAAGAGGACTTGAAGAAGTTATTGATGAACATCAAAGACTACAGCCGTAAGTATAGATTACACTTAAAAATAAAGTAAACAAAAATTCACACAACTGGATCAATAAGCAAATGACATAACAAATGGAGAAAAGATTAAATTTGTCAAATATTTCACTTTATTTGGATCCATAGTCAATACTTAGGGAAACAGCAGTCAGAAACTCAAAGGTCTTACTATATTAGGGGAAAATGATAATAAACAGCTGTAAGCATCTATTAAAAATTAGAACATGGAATGTATTAAGTACAAATCTAGGAAAATTAGAAGTCATCAAATAAGAAGTGGAATGCATCAAGGTCAATATCCTATGTATCAGTGAGCTGAAATGGACAGGTATTAGCCATTTTGAATCAGACATTCAATATGGTTGACAATAGGAATGACAAATTGAAGTAGAATGGTATCACATTAATCATAACTAAGACCATTTCAAGGTTTAAGTGAATTACAATGCTGTGTATATTAGGATACATTCTATATCCTTAAAAGGAAGACCAGTTAACATGACTATAATTCAAATTTACACACTGAATAAAATAGACCAGATAAGATTTCATTACTCCTTATAAGCTCAATGGTGAGACTTTGTCTCTCATACTTGGACCAGTCCCTGGAGAAACATATTTTGGTTGGTCAAGTGGAGGATCAGCAAAAAGAGGAAGACCCCCAACAAAATGGATACACAACGACAGCAACAATGGGCTCAAAATAACAATTGTGAGGATGGCACTGGACTGGGCAGTGTTTCGTTCTGTTGTATATGGCATAGTTATGAGTCTGAATGGACTTGCTGGCACCTAACAACGTAACAGCAACATGTTTCTTATGTCATGTCAAGGATATCATTCTGATTAGATGTTTTTCAATTTGGTCTTAATTGAATATAATCATCTACAAACTTGCCTTTTACAGTTAATATCTCTGGTAGCGTAGTGGTTACAAATCGGGCTTATATCCTCAAGGTCAGTAGTTCTAAACTACCAGCTGTTCCGCAGGAGAAAGATGAGGCTTTTTGCTCCTGTAAATATTTACAGCTTCAGAAACCCTGTTCAGGGTCGCTATGAGTCGGAACCAACTCCACGGAGCATAACAACAACAACAAATATTTAAAATATTTTGAGTTGAATTTGAAATCTCAATTGACTTTTCTCTGTAGACCACAATATTTTTCTAAGAAATTGTCTGTGTATAAGTTCTAAGGTAAGTAGAACATAGTGCTAAATGAAGAGCAGCCTCAATTCTACTATTTTCACAATGAACTTTGTGAGGTTCCAACCAGATAGTGGTAGTGGTGGTTATGCGCTGTGGACTTGGTTCTGACTATAGCAACCCTGTATAGGGTTTCCAAGGCTGTAAATCTTTACGGGAATGGAAAGCCTTATCTTTCTCTGTTGAAACAGCTGGTAGTTTCAAACTGCTAACTTTGAGGTTAGCAGCCCGACTGGCAACTACTGCACTACCAGAGCTCCTTTTCAACCAAATACTACCATTTTGCCTCTACTCTGAGTATCTTTTTTCTCAACAAATTTAACAGAATAAGAACTTTCATATATATTTTTTCTTTTTTTACATATACATCTTTCATCAAATATAAATGCTAAAAACTCACAGTTCTTGAATTCTTTCCTTTGTTATAGAAAATTTAATTTTTTTTCAGTTAAAAATAGGAGCTTAATAAAAAATCTCTCTCTATAAGTTGAGATATACAAAAGTAGTTATAGAATGTCAAAGCTAAATCTTACATATAATTTGAGTGATCATATTTCATTTGTTCTAATCATCTCTTCCTTTTATAGGAATGTATTGCAATGATTTTTTTATTCATACTTTTTTTATTTTTTTTCATTTCAATTTTCTGAAAGCATCATGTCTGAAGATTTTTGGTGCGCTAGTCCTGGTGTGGTGCAATAGGATAAGCATTGATCTTAGCAGTCCAAACCCACCAGAAGCTTTTCAGAAACACTGTACAGGGTCACTATGAATCATTTTGAAACACTGACTGGATGACAACAATATCAACATCCATTTCACATATTAATTACAGTTTTCTAACTGATTTTGAATAAAATGTAACAAAATGTATACAACTTTTTGCAACACTAGTTTGGTATATGGTCAGGCATGTAGGCAAAATTTCCAAAGCCTCTGTAACCTAAAGTATTTGTAATTTTTGATGTGTAGTAGGCAACAATGAAGAAAAGCACATCTGTAAGCGTAGTTACTCTTTTTGTGCATATTCATACAAGCTTCCCATATGTACATTTTGTATTTTGGTTGCTTAAAATGGTATATATATTTTAAAGTCTTTAGTTTTGACAATCATTGCTTATATTGCCATTGATAGAATAGGAACAATGATAAATAATATGCTCACATAAAAGACACCAAGTGCATAGCTCTCAAGTTTCCTTAGTTTAGTGAAAATACTATTTTCCTTTGATGCTGTGTGCCACCATTTGCAGCCATACAGAAAAAACAAATTATTTTATTAAATTCTGAATATTGAAACTTTTAACTAAATTGTGCAAAAGCATAAACCATAATATTTGTTTTGCATATTTGACAGATTGTACATCCAGAGCCTTTCCTTGGATCACATAAATTAGATGGAAAGAAAAAATGACCCATACTGGAATGAACTGATTTTCTATTTGAAGGATCTCAGCACTCTGATACAAACTTATCATCATTTAATGATTAGAATCTAATCATCTAATGATTAGAAACATTCTTCTTCTAATAGTTAACACATTCTCAGATACTGCATCAGTTTTTATACATATATAGGAAAATATCTGCAATAAAAAATGAATAAAATCCATTTTCAACAGCCATTTTATCTAAATGATAAATGATATGTCACAGAGTGATATGTAAACATACCATCTGCAGCTGCATGTTAAATCACAGCCTTCGGGTACATTCTTCTTAATATAACTATTAATTTTGAAGTAGATATTGATGCTTTCTCAGTGTATTTATCTTTGATTTTCTTGGTCCTTGACAAACAGTGGTGCCCATGGTAGATGGTAAAGGTCAACAAATATTTTGTGTAAGTTATATAACCTTCATCAAGTTCTTTGAAAAACATAGATTCAATACGTAATTCTTATAAACACAGCTTCTAGCTTCAGTTTTAACTCAAAGTACCCTAATGTATTTATCTCAAAACTAAATGTGTCACCAAGGAATATTTGTTGTTGTTGTTGTTGGGTGCATTCTAGTCAAAGCCTACTCATAGCAACCCTATGCACAACAGAACTAAACACTGCATAATCCTGGGCTAACCTCACAATTGTTGCCATGCTTGAGCCCATTGATGCTGCCACTTTGCCAATCTATCTCACTGGGGGTATTCCTCTTTTTCTCTAACCCTCCACCTTACCAAACATGATATCCTTCTCCAGTGACTGGTCCCTCCTGACAATATGCCTAAAGTATGAGAGACAAAGTTAAGCCATCTAGACCTCCAAGGAGCACTCTGTCTGCACTTCTTCCAACACAGATATGTAAGTTCTTTTGGCAGTCCATGGTACTTTCAATATTCTCTTACAACACCATAACTCAAATGTATCAATTCTTCTACAGTCTTCCTTATTCACTGTGCAACTTTCACATGCATATGAGATTATTTAAAATATCATGGCTGGGGTCAGGTGCACCTTAGTCCTCAAGCTGACATCTTTGCTATTCAACACTTTGAAAAGGTCTTGTGCAACAGATTTGCTTAATGCAATACGTCAGTTGATTTCTTGACTGCTGCTTCCATGAGTGTTGATGGTTCATCCAAGAAGCATGAAGTCCTAGGCAACTTCAATCTTTTCTGCATTGATATGAATGTTTTTGCTTGAACCAGTAGTGAGGATTTTTGTTTTCTTTACATTGAGTTGCAATCCATACTGAAGGCTGTGCTTTTTCATTTTCATCAGTAAGCATTTTAAGTTCCCTTCACTTTCAGCAAGCAAGGTTGTATCATCTACATATTGCAGGTTGTGATGAATCTTCATCCAATCCTGATGCCACGTTTTTCTTCATAGAACCTAGCTTCTCAGATTATTTGCTCAGCATACAGGTTGAATAAGTATGGTAAAAGAATACAACCCTGTTATAAATCTTTCTTAATTTTAAACCATTCAGTGTTCCTATGTTCTGTTCGAACAGCTGCCTCTTTGTCCATGTACAGATTACTCATGAGCACGAATAAGTGTTCCAGAATACTCATGCTTCACAATGTTGTCCATAGCTCGTTATGATCCACACAATCGAAAGCCTATGAGTAGTCAAAAAGGCACAGGCAAGCATCTTTTTTGGTATTCACTGCTTTCAGCCAAGATCCATTGGACATCAGTAATGATATCCCTAATTCCACATCCTTTTCTGAATCTGGCTTGAACTGCTGGAAGTTCTCTGTCAATGTATGCTTACAGCTGTTTCTGTATTGTTGTTGTTGTTGTTGTTATGTGCTGTGGAGTGTGTTCTGAGTCATAGTGACCCTGAATAGGGTTTCCGAGGCTGTAATCTTTATGGGAGCAGAAAGCCTCATCTTTCTCCTGGGGAACAGCTGGTAGTTTCCAACTGCTGACCATAAGATTAGCAGCCTGATTCATATA
>NW_006408591.1:10289672-10292598 GCF_000296735.1 Chrysochloris asiatica | reverse complement strand
ATCCATGCATCATCGAGGTCACCTCTCTTTGGAATGGGCAATAATATGGATCTCTTCATCTCTTCCAATCAGTTGGCCAGTTAGTTGTCTTCTGAATTTCTTGGCATAGATGAGTGAGCGTCTCCAGTGCCACCTCACTTTATTGAAATATTTCAATTTTTATTCCATCAATTTCTGGTGCCTTGTTCCTTGCCAATTCCTTCAAAGTACCTTGGACTTTTGCCTTCTGTATCATTGACTCTTGATCATTTGCTACCTCTTGAAATGTTTGACTATCAACCATTTTCTTTTTGTATAGTGACTCTGTGTATTCCTTCTATCTTCTTTTGATGCTTTCTGTTTCACTCAATAATTTTCCCAGAGAATCCTTCAATAATAAAAGTTGGGGTTTGAATTTTTTCCTCAGTTCCCCCAGCTTAAGAAATGCTTAGCGTGTTCTTCCCTTTTGGTTTTCTGACTCCAGATCATTGCATATTTCATTGTAATGTTTGACTTTGTCTTCTCAAGCTAACCTTTGAAATTTTCTGTTCAGCTCTTGTACCTTCTCATTTCTTCCATTTGCTTTAGCATCTCTATGCTGGAGAGCACGTTTCAGTGTCTCTTCTGAAATCCATTTTGCTCTTTTCCTTCTTTCTTATCTTCTCAATGATTTTTTGCTTTCTTTCTTTTTGACATTCTTGATGTCATCTCACAACTCTTCTTGCCTTCAGTTTTATTGTTTAATATTTTAAATCTGTTCTTTAAATGATCTCTAAATTCAGATGGGATATATTCAAGGTCATATATTGTCTCTCATGGACTTGTTTTAATTTTCATTTGCATATGAGCAATTGGTAGTTTGTTCCAAAATCTGCTCCTGGCCTTGTTTTGGCTGATGATATGGAGCTTTTCCACCATCTCTTTCCACTGATGTAATCAATTTGATTTCTGTGTATTCCATCTGGTGAGGTCCATATGTATAATCATCTCTTATGCTGTCTAAAGAAGGTATTTGAAATGAAGAAATTAGTGTTTTTGCAGAATTCTATCATGTAATATTGTGTGTTGTTGTTAGGTGCCATCGAGTTGGTACTGACTCATAGTGACCTTATGCACAGCAGAAGGAAACACTGTCCAATCCTGGGCCAACCTCACAATTGAGGCCACGCTTCAGCCCACTGATGATGCCACTTTGTCAAACCATCTTTCTGGGGGGGTCTTCCTCTTTTTCTCTGACCCACCCTCCACCTTACCAAACATGATATCCTTCTCCAGTGACTGGTCCCTCCTGACAATATGCCCAAAGTATGAGAGGTGAAGTTTGACCATCCTGGCCTCCAAAGAGCACTCTGGATGCACTTCCTCCAGCACAGATCTGTTGGTTCTTTTGGAAGTCAATGGCACTTTCAATATTCTCCTGCAACACCATAACTCGAAAGCATCAATTCTTATTCACTGTCTGGCTTTGGATTAGGCACACCTTAGTCTTCAAGCTGATGTCTTTACTCTTCAACACTTTCAAAAGGTCTTGTGCAGCAGATTTGCCTAATACAATACATCATTTGATTTCTTGATGGCTGCTTCCATGAGTGTTGACTGTTGATCCAAGAAGAATGAAGTCCTTGACAACTTCAATCTTTTCTCCATTAATAAGAATGTTGTTTATTGGAACAGGGGTGATTATTTTTGTTTTCTTTACATTGAGATGAAAACCCAAGACTATGCCCTTTGATTTTCATCAATAAATATTTTAATTTTTCTTCACTTTTAGCAAGCAATCTTGTATCATCTGCACATCACAAGTTGTTAATGAGTCTTCCTCCAATCCTGTTGCCACGTTTTCCTTCATACAACCCAGCTTCTCAGTTTATTTGCTCAGCACACAGGTTGAATAAGTATGGTGAAAGAATACAACTCTGTTGTAAACCTTTCTTAATTTTAACCATTCAGTGTTCCCATATTCTATTCCAACAACTGCCTCTTGGTCCATGTACAGATTCTTCATGAGCACAATTAATCATGTAATATTACATGTGTTTATTTCCCCAATACCTCTGCAGTAATAGTTACAACATTTTCAATAGTCTAAGACTCTTCTTCCTATACACATTCCAAATACACCAAATCAATAATTGTCCATGTTACACACTGAGTCCTCTAGCTGGTGATCTGGCAACTTCATGCATCTCAGAGGACACTGTCCCACTACTATACAACTGGGCAGTTGGGGGATATAGTGAAAACATCTCCCACAAACACAAAGAAATTATTAAGCCATCCCTAGCAATTCTTGGGAGGTATGGGTTACCTTGTAAGTGCCAATGTTTGAAAAAGAGAATTAGGACATAATTGACATCATGTCTTATCTTGTTTGTTTGTTTGTTTGTTTGTTTCAGATATAATTATGTGTCAAGCTGAAATCTCTGATGACACCACATGGCTAAAGATGAAAGTAGAAATTAGAGATCTAGATATTTTTGTAGATGTGTATTTTGAACTAGCAGCTAATAAATGAAATTAAGTAAGTGATATCACTTACAATAGCATGAAAACATGAAATAATTATAGATAAATTGAACAAGATTTGTGCAGAAATGTGCAAAATATTGTGAGAGAAAGTAAAAAAGCACTACATAAATACTTAAAGGTAAAAATTACAGAATGGAAGAATTGATGCTTTTGAGTTATGGTGTTGGAGGAGAATATTGAAAGTGCCATGGGCTACCAAGAGAACAAACAGATCTGTGTTAGAAGGAGTTCAGCCAAAGTGCTCCTTGGATGCCAGGAGCACAGTTCATTGGCCTCTAGCCATCAGCACATCTTTATTCTGGTGAGTAGAGGAGGTGCCTGAGTGAGTGGACACCACTCCCCACCCCCAGAGGGTTCTACTATGCATGTACACAGATTCTCTCAACAATTAAAGGGACAGATTTCAATTAAAAACAAA
>NW_006408591.1:10284246-10285613 GCF_000296735.1 Chrysochloris asiatica | reverse complement strand
GATAGATTTTCTTGAAGGACACAGGATGATCACAGGTTTATTAGGAAGAAGCTTTTTTTAAAACTTGAAAACTGTATCAGTAAGAAAAATGGCCAGGAAAGTTGCACTGAAGTATTTTTTTTCTGTAGTGACTCTGCACCTGCTGATTCTGTGAGGCTAGCAAGTGCTGTCCTATGAGAATTTCATTCGGCAACTGAACCCATCCACCTTCCAGCCCTGAATGTGCCCCTAAAGGCATTGTTTTGTTCCTTCAAGGATGCCCAGACTGGCATTTCTACGTGGTATAACTAGAGGAGCTCAGAATTATTCAGGAAAGTGTTAGAGAAATGGAAACAGCCCTCTCAGAAGTGTATAGACCTAGGTAGAGGACATGTTGAGAAACAATAGCTTCATATTTTGATATTTTTGTTTAATAATGGTTTCTATGATTTTCTAGCAATATTTTTGGACTTACCCCTCATTTGTGCTTACTATAATAAAACAAGTAAAATAAAATAATTCGTTAAAAAAAAAATCTTTCCTCTATAGTAACAATGATAGCGTTGAAAAGGACATAAGGAAAGCAAAACCATTTATAATAGCCACCCAAAGTATGAAATATCTAGGAATAAATGTAACCAGAGAAACAAAGGACCTATACAAAGAAAACCACAAAGCACTACTACAAGAAACCAAAAGAAACCTACAAAAATGGAAGAATGTACCATGCTCCTGGATAGGAAGACTGAACATTGTGAAAATGTCAATACTGCCCAAAGCAATTTACATATATAATGCAATCCCTCCCAATTCAGATTCCAATGACATTATTCAAAGAGGTGGAAAAAACAATTATAAAATTTATATGAAAATAAACGGGACCCAGGATAAACAAAGCACTGCTTAAGAAGAATAAGGTTGGAAACCTCTCCCTCACTGATTTCAAAATTTACAGATAGCTGCAGTGGTCAAAACAGCCTGGTACTGGTACAATGAAATGTACATTGATCAGTGGAACAGAATTGAGAATCCAGAAATTAACCCATCCACATGCAGCCAACTAATTTTTGAAAAAGTACCTAAGTATATTGCAAGAGGAAATGATATCCTCTTCAACAGATGGACTGGCAGAACTAGAAAGCGATATGCAAAAGACTGAAACAAGACCTTTCCCTTCTGCCTTATATAAAAACCAACTCAGCATGGATTAAAGACCTAAATGTGAATCCCAGAATTATAAAGGCCATCAGTGAAAAAATGGGGACAAATGTGAGGGCTCTAATACAGGGCATATACAAGCTACCAAACATTTTGAAGATTACACAAACAAAAGTAGATAACATAGATGATTGCGACATACTAAAAATTAAAAACTTATGTGTATCAAA
>NW_006408591.1:10275687-10283665 GCF_000296735.1 Chrysochloris asiatica | reverse complement strand
CATAACATGGATGAACCTTGAGGACATTATGCTGAGTGAAATTAGTCAGTCACAAAAGGAGAAATACTGCATAGGACCATTATTGTCAAAGGTTAAGAAAAAGAACCCACACTAAAATGGGAAAGAAAAAAAGTCTTCACTGATTACAGGGATGTATGGTGTGGGTTGAGTGAAGGGAGGGGAAGGTCGAACACAGAGTAGGGAATAGACACAGGAGAGTTGGGTACTGGAACAGGGAAAATACACAAGAAGGGAGAGGGGAATGGAATAATAAGAAAGATGGGAGAGCAGTTAAGCCGGTTTTCATGGACCAAGTGGGGTAAATAATGATGTATGCACAACCTTGGAACAATAGGGCTCTGGGATACAGGGATTGAGGCATGGTTGGGATGGGTAAAAGGGGTTAAGATGCTTGGCTGTCTTTTGAATCTTGGTTTCCCTTGCCTACCATTGTAAAAAAGACACTTGAGGGTGAGAGAAAGGAATACCCAGAAACATCACCATAGAAAGCTTGTAAGTCCATCTTCAGCATATAACTGATTGCAATACCTAAAATGGGGCTAGAACTTGTCCAGGTAATGAGGCTTCCTGCAGAGCCTTTGCATTGCATAAAACCATAGATGGAATCTTGAACACCATCTAGAATCTTCTAAGGTGGGAAATTTCCACTTGAAAGGACAAGCAGACCAGCCTTGAGCAGCTAGAAAAACAGAAGATATTTCTTGAAAGAAAGACCAGCAGGAAAAAGAAAAAACAATAATGAAAAAAAAAAAACACCCAATAATGGCAGTCTTTTCACCCAGGAGCCATCAAGGCAAATGGTCGGGTCCCCTCAGGGCAGGCCGCCTTCCAAAACTAAGATTCAAGGGGAATACACCATAACAAAACATATGGCAAACAGTTTAAATTACTTTGTTCAGAATACTTAAGACCTAGAAACAACTCAAAGGTTTGTCAGCAGGTTAATGAATTTTTAAAATGGTAATAGGGACATAGAGAGGAATACTATTCAACAATGAAATATAATTTATTGCAAATATTTGATCACAAAACCACTGGAGTAAGTGGAAGAAGTCAGAAACAAGAGCATAAAGTGCAATATTTATATTGCAAAAGGCAAAATTATCAGATCAGAACATAGAACATTGATCACCAAGAGCTAGGCATAAGAGTAGGAGATTGATTGCAAAGGGACAAAAGAATGTTATTTTGTGTGTGTGAAAGAATTATTATATCTTGATTGTGTAAGTGGTTATAGAACAGTTTGTATTTGTCAAAAGTCCATAAACTGAACACTTTCAAAGAGTGAATTTTACTATATGTAAATTCTACCTAAATACGGGATTTTAAAAGGAGAATAAGAAGAAGGAAACTGATTGAGTTGTCACCTCCTCTTGGAAATATTTCCAGCCTCCACTATTTTTGTCCTAGCATCTCACTCCAGCAGTTAAATGTTAAATGATCATTTCTCTTTATCCCATCAAATTTAATGTGCCTCTGTTTAGCAACCTAGATTAAACTCACTGAGTTTCCTGTCTGTTATCCCCCACTAGATTTGGCTCTTTACACCCATGAAAACCCAATAGACTAGTCCTACTTTGTCACATATCGGGCCACTATGACATGGAATACAATCAATGGCAACTAGAACCAACAACATTATATGAAGATATTTAATAATTGTTTGGAGAGGAAATGAAAGAAGGAAAGAAGGGGAAAAGACACTTTTACTTTTCTTTATTGCATTTTCTCCTAGCCACTACTTGTTTAGAGAAAGAGTAAGTACGTTGCTGTTGTCAAGTAACTATAAGACAGTTCTGACTTATAGAGACACTGTAAAGGGTTTCTGAGGAGCAGCTGGTGAGTTTGAACTGCTGAACTTGTGGTTCAAACCAACTTTGCAAGCAAGTGAATTATCCCACAGCACCATAACAGCACTCCAAGGAGAGAGTATCAATATTTAAAAATGATTTTTTCCTGCCAGTCTGTAGATACCAAAACTAATTTTAATTATTTAAAAAACCCTGGGTTAATACTGCATCTTTCATCCACACATTTTAGTTTATTCTGTAACCTTAGAATAAAATTTGGCATGCACTACTGGTTATCTAGGGGTTAGCACTATTTTTAGTCTCTAAAATCTGTCTAACATCTTGCTAAATATCAAATGAAAATAGCTTAGATGATGTGCTATGGCATAATCCTCTATATTCTGCAATAAGAACCATATAAACATTGAGAGAGATATTTAATTTGTGTATGGAAAGATGGATTACACAGTCAACTTCTTTAACTTTTATTTCCTACTGTGAATCAACAGAAGCCATGCTTTAGTGTTTTCCAGGATAAGTAATAGAAAATGTTACATCCACAAAATGCTGAGTTATCTTGTTCTTTTATTTAATATTATGTCCATGTTATTTTATTTAGTAAAGATATAAGGGCTGAGGATACACCATAGCATATGACTGTGCATGTAAAGATATAGAGGAGAAATAAAGTACAATGTAATAGAAAGCATTACACTTTCTTATATACAATTTATTTAAGGTATTAGGAAAAGTCCATAATATATTAGACTCTAAAATATATTTCTATTAATATAAACCTCACAAAAGCAACCAATATCCTCATATGCATGTGAAAGCTGGACAGAGAATAAGGAAGACCGTAGAAGAATTGATGCCTTTGAGTTATGGTGTTGGAGGAGAATATCGAAAGTGCCATGCGCTGCCAAAAGAACCAATATATCTGTTTTGGAAAAAGTGCAGCCAGAGTGCTAATTAGCGGCCAAGATGGCCAAACTTCGTCTTTCATACTTCGGACATATTGTCAGGAGGGAACAGTCGCTGGAGAAAGAAATCATGTTTGGTAAGGTGGAGGGTCAGAGAAAAAGAAGACCCCCAACAAGAGGGATTGGCCAAGTGGCAGCATCAATAAACTCAAGTGTGGCAATAGTAGTGAAGTTGGCCCAGGATCGGGCAGTGTTTCGTTCTGCTGTGCATAAGGTCACTATGGGTAGGTACCAACTTGATGGCACCTAACAACAACAAAGCAACCAAACAAAACATTTATCTTTTTTTTGAGACCACTATCAGGTTTTCATTTCTGATTTTCTCCTAGACTTCTGCTTTTAGTCTTATTCAAGGGTAAAGTTGTAAACAACAATAATTAAACATAAGATCATCAAATACTTTCATCATAGGGATCTCAACTTCTGGGTTAACACACAAAATGCCTTATTCACTTAAGAAATTGAGATTTGCTTCTTCAATGACCTCTCTCAAATGCTATTTAATTTCTAATAATATATCAAAAACACTGACTAACTTTAAATAGAGCCTTTCAAACATAGCTAGAATAACAATTATTATATTAAACAGTTAATATATGTATTTAGTATGTGCTCATTAAGTGTATGAATTATATTATGTAATTTAATCATTCAAATGCTGTATAAGGGAAGTATTCATGTTACTCCTAAAACAAAGAGATCAAGAAATGTGTCCAACGAAACTCAAAGGGAACACATAAGCAGAGCAGGCATGTAAGCTTTCTGGTGACCACGGTGGTTTACTGGTGAGTAAAAGAGGGAGAAAGGCATCAATGAAGATACAGGCTAAATTCAACCATGTTCCATAGATTCTTGTCGACCTGGAAATGAGAGAAAGAAGAGGAAGTGTTGGTTGGTCTGAAATATGGTGAGTCTTGGGTACTCCTGTGCCCATGGACAGTGACTTAGCCATAGTTGTGCAGAGCTAAGAGTGAAGTATCCAGCTGAGGTGGTACAGAGCTGAGGGGAGATACACAAGAATAACCAACCTTACAGATAGTACTCATTTGACCTAGCTTCAATGGCTTGATGATCAGAACTCAACTAGAGGAAGATAAAGAAATTTGATAATGGAAACAAGTGTAAATTGCTACAATTTGATGAACTTGACCTATACGTATAAAGGTAGTACCTCAAAATACCAACTGAGAGAGAAGGAGTTTTCAAATCAAGGGTCAACCTATCCTCTCTGTACATAGGACTGATAGGGATGGGCAATTTGGACATTGGCTACCTAAAATGTCGGGGAGGGGCTAGAAAGGCATGGAGTAACTGGCTTACAGGTTTTCAAGAGATAATTTAGTTTCAGAATATGTGGGGGAAGATAGAATCCCCACTAAATAGTTTTCATCCTGTTTACACAGGTCTAATGAAAGGAGATGGGGATAGATTCTTATGAATCAATAGTGAGTAAATGTTACTATGACTAAGGTCAGCGGTTCGAAACTACCAGCCGCTCCGTGGGAGAAAGATGAGGCTTTCTACTCCCGTAAGGATTTACACCCTCGGAAACCCTGTACAGGGTCGCTATGGGTCAGAACCGACTCGATGGCACTTAACAACAGTGAAAGGAGATGGGGATAGATTCTTATGAATCAATAGTGAGTAAATGTTACTCTGACTATCACAACTGTAAAGGTAGAAGTTTTGTAACATAAAGGAGATGGTAGCTAATCTTACATTGCAGGAACAGAAAAACCTAGCACCATTAAGGGAGAAGAGCATGAGTGGAATGTGTGACCCTATCCAGAGAAGCAGCAACACCGGAGATGGAGGCAGAGATGACGATCTGGAGAGATAAAGCAGCTGTGGACTCTAAACTCATAGAAAGAGAAAGGCTGTGTACAGACAGCCAGGAGGCCGACTTGCAGAATGTGCCCTTTGGTTGTTCAAATTAGTAAATTATTATAGATTCCTGAGTGTTTTTGTATACATCCTCAAAGCAAAAAAAAACAACAAAAAACAGAGGGAGTAGAAGCAAACACTGTTGAATGATGATACATGGAGGATATTTTAATCACTGCAAAGAAACAAAATATGATAGAATGTGTATAAAGCTGATGTTCTCCCACATAAACTATCACTCAATTCACAATAAAAACTTAAAAAAAAAAAAAAAGAAGTAAAGAAATATCCACCCCGGAAAAAAAAGATTAGTAAAAGTTACATTATACGCTTTTTAAATGAACTTTAACAATCTGATTAAATTTGTTTTCCAATCATTATTTTTAACTAATAAAATCACATAATTTAAAGTTTATCAGTAATTTATTTCACTGTATCAATAAAGTCTTTATTTGTGCTTCAAAAGAACAGAAAAGAAGTATGTTCAGTCACATAACTAATAAGTGGTAGACTTGGGATTTGAAAAAAGATACTCTAGCTCTTGAACCTATATTTTTAATGTTGTTTTTGTTAAATGCCTTCAAGTTGGTTAGGACTAATAACAAACCTGTAGAGGGTCTACAAGTAGTGGCCGATGTGTTTGAACCACTGATTTTTCATTTAGCAGTCCAGTGCTTATCTTACAACACCACACCATGACTCGATGTTTTTAGTAGCACTATTACATTTCATGTTGTTGCTATTTGTTAAGTGCCATCAGTGGGTTCTGACTCAGCAACCCTGTAGAGGATTTCGAAGGAGTGGCTTTTGAGATTTGCACTGCTAACTTTGCAGTTCAAACAGACCTTATGGTCCAGTGCATTATCGAGCAGTGCCACACCATGTTTAAATTGCTAGGCCATATCATTTCCACCCTAGAAATCATGCTATGCTGTTGTTGTTATGAAGTGCCATCAAGTCAGTTCTGACACATAGCAACCCTGTATAGGGTTTCCAAGGAGGAGCTGGTGAGCTTGAATTGCTGACCTTGCAGTATTACAGACAGTGACTATTTTCCTGTAAGTATCTAAAACCACATTGCATTAATACAAAATATCCATATATTTATATAGAATATGGCCATAATAACTAAAGCTATTTCTATAAAGTAATGTCTTCTAAGATTATTCTTCTTAGTATGTCTGGGGCAGATTTTCTATTTATGTATTTAAGACAATGAACCCACATTCCTTCCTTTCTAGTACTCTTTAAAATCAGGTAGTGTAATGGTTATGAGTCAGGCTGATAACTTCAAGGCCAGCAGTTTGAAACTACCAGCTGTTCCATGGGAGAAAGATGAAGCTTTCTGCTCCCATAAAGATTTACAACCTCAGAAACCCTATAAAGGGTGGCTATGAGTAAGAATCAACTCTACAGTACATAAACACCCAACACACACCACAACCACCATCACCACAAACGATTACAGAAGTCATGGTGTGGCACTGTAGAATAAGCACTGGATTACAAGGTCAGTATGAACTGAAAGGTCAGTGGTTCAAATTCACCAACTACTCCTCAAAAACCCTAAACAGGGCCGCTATGAGTCAGAACCGACTCAATGACACTTAACAACAACAACAGTTGGTTACATGGACATTGCAACATATTAAGAGAATGAAATAATAAATGTTGTCACTAATGGGCAGATAGGGATAAATAATTACTGTTGTTGTTAGCTGCCATCGAGTCCAAAATGACTCATAGCAACCTTATGCACAGCAGAACGAAACACTGCCCGATCCTGGGTCTACCTCACTACTGTTGCCACACTTGAGTCCATCGATGCTGCCACTTGGCCAATCCATCTCATTGGGGGGGCTTCCTCTTTTTCTCTGACCCTCCACCTTACCAAACATGATATTCTTATCCAGTGCCTGGTCCCTCGTAAAAAATGTCTGAAGTATGAGAGATGAAGTTTGGCCATCTTAGCCTCCAAGGAGCACTCTGGATGCACTGCTTCCAAAACGGATGTATTGGTTCTTTTGGCAGCGCATGGCACTTTCAATATTCTCCTCCTACACCATAATGCAAAAACATCAATTCTTCTAAGATCTTCCTTATTCAGTGTCCAGCTTTAACATGCATATGAGGTTATTGAAAATACCATGGCTTGGGTCAGGCGTAACTTAGTCCTCAAGGTGACATCTCTGCTCTTCACTTTAAAAAGATATTGTGTAGCAGATTTGCCTAATGCAATACATAATCTGATTTCTTGACTGCTGCTTCCATGAGAGTTGATAGTTAATCCAAGAAGAATGAAGTCCTTGACAACTTCAATCTTTTCTCTGTTGATAAGAAAGTTGTTTATTGGTCCAGAAGTGAGGATTTTTGTTTTCTTTACAGTGAGATGCAATACATATGGAAGGCTGTGCTCTCTGATCTTCATCAGTAAGTGTTTTAAGTTTTCTTCACTTTCAGCAAGCCAGGTTGTATCATCTGCATATCACAGGTTGTTAATGAATCTTTCTCCAATCCTGCTGCCAAATTTTACTTCATATATCCCAGTTTCTTGTATTATTTGCTCAGCATACAGGTTGAGTAAGTATGGTGAAAGAATACAACCTTGTCGCATACCTTTTTAAATATTAAAACATTCAGTGTTCCCATATTCTGTTTGAACAACTGCTTCTTGGTCCAGGTACAAATTCCTCATGATCACAATTAAGTGTTCTGGAAGACTCATATTTTGCACTGTTATCCATAGCTTGTCATGACCTACAAAATCAAAAGCCTTTGCATAGTCAATAAAGCACAGGTAAACATATTTCTGATAGTCTCTGCTTTCAGCCAAGATGCAGTGGACATCAACAATGATATCCCTCATTCCACAGCCTCTTCTGAATCCACTTGAACCTCTGGAAGTTCTCTGTCAATGTATGATTGTAGCCATTTCTGTATTACCTTTAGCAAAACTTTACTTGCATGGGATATCAAAGAGATTGTCTGATGATTTCCACAATCTGTTGGGTCACCTCTCTTTGGAATGGGCACAAATAAGGATCTCTTCCAATCGGTCAGCTAGATAGTTGTCTTCCAAATATCTTGGCAGAGATGAGTGAGTGCCTCCTGTGCTGCCTCACTTTCTTGAAGGATTTCAATTTTTATTCCATCAATTCCTGGTGCCTAGTTCTTTGCCAATTCCTTCAGTGCACCTTGGACTTCCTCTTTCAGTATAATTGGCTCTTGATCATATGCTACCTCTTGAAACGGTTGAATAGTAACCATTTCCTTTTGGTACAGTGACTCTGTGTATTCATT
>NW_006408591.1:10273191-10274777 GCF_000296735.1 Chrysochloris asiatica | reverse complement strand
GTCCATTTCATCCTCACTGGCTTTAGTGGTTGGTGCGTAAATTTGAATAATAGTGGTATTAACTGGCCTTCCCTGTATGCAGATGGCTATTATCCTATCACAAACAGCGTTGTACCTCATGACTGATCTGGATATGTTCTTTTTGATGATGAATGCAACACCATTCCTCTTCAATTTGTCATTCCCAGCATAGTTAACAATGTGATTGTCAGATTCAAAATAGCCAATACCAGTCCATTTCAGCTCACTCATGCCTAAGATATTGATGTTTATGCATTCCATTTCATTTTTTGACAACTTCCAACTTTCCCAGATTCATACTTTGTACATTCCATGTTCTGATTTTCTATGAATGTTTCTCAGTTTGAGTTGTGGCCCCTCAGCAAATGAAGGTCCCATGGGCTTTACTCCCTTCACATCATTACTCTCAACTCTACTTTGAGGAGGCAGCTGTTTCCCAGTCATATTTTGAGTGCCTTCCAACCTGAGGGGCTCATTTTCTGGTACTATATCTGGCAGTGTTTCTCTGATATTCTTAAGATTTTCAGTGATTAAATATTCAGAAGTTCCTCACTCTTTCTCCCTAATCTGTCTTTTTCTGGTAGCTCATCTGAAACCTGTCCACCATGGGTGACCTTGTTGGTATTTAAAATACTGGTGGCATAGCTTTCAGAATCACAGCAACTCACAAGCCACCACAGTATGACAAACTGACAGACAAATGGTGGACACCAATTTTAGGACTGCTGAAATAACTTAAGAACCTAGTGGAAGAAGATGATGATATTAGCAAAGTTGAAAATGTTATTAAATTATTATATAGAAATACTTCATTAAATTCTTTAAGCATGTCATCCCATTAATTCTAATAATCATGCAAAGTGATGCTGTATTTAATTACCATTTAACATATAAGTAAATTGATTTATTTTATTTAAGTCAATGAAATTCCCTAGTGGCAGAGCTGTGTTGTTGTTGTTGTTAGGAGTTTTTGAGCCAGTTATGACTCAGCCATCCTGTACACAATGGAATGAAACAGTGCTTGGTCCTGTTTAATCTATACAACTGCTGCTCTTTTTTGAGTCCATATTGCAACCTCTGTGTCAAATTGCTTCTTTGGAAGTCTTCTTCTTTTTCATTGACTTTCCATTTTACAAGGCATGATGCCCTTCTCCAGGGATTGGTCCCTTCTAACAACAGGTCCAGATTATGAGAGACCAAATCTCACCATCCTCACTTCTAATGAACAATCTGCATGTACTTCTACCAAGGCCGATTTCTTTGTACTTCTGGCAGTCCATGGTACTTTCAATATTCTTCCATAATTCAGATGCCTCCATTTTTTTATGGTATTCCTTACTCATTATCCAACTTTCACATGCATATGAGGTAATTGAAAATACCATGGCTTGGGTGAGGCACACCTTTTCCTGTTAACATTTTAAAAAATATTTTGTAGCACAATTATCCAATGCAATAGATCATGTGATTTTTTGACTACTATGTCAAGGAAGACCGTAGAAGAATTGATGTTTTTGAGTTACGGTGTTGGAGGAGAGTATTGAAAGTGCCACGGGCTGCCAAAA
>NW_006408591.1:10258472-10273052 GCF_000296735.1 Chrysochloris asiatica | reverse complement strand
TTGGGCAGTGTTTCATTCTGTTGTACATAGGGTCACTATGAGTCAGTATAGACTCGATGGCACCCAACAACAACAACAACAACATCAATGAACATTGATTGTAGAACCAAGCAAAATGAAGTCTTTGACAACTTTAATCTTTTCTGCATTTATCATGATATCATTATTACTCCAGTGGTGAGGATTTTTGTTTTCTTTACATTGAGGTGCAATCCATACTGAAGGTTGTAGTTTTTGATCTTTGTCGCTAAGTATTTCAAGCGACTTTGCTTCTAGCAAGCAAGGATTGATCATCTGCATTCCACAGGTTGTTAATGAATCTTCTTCAATCCTGCCTCCCGCTACCCGCCCCCCACAGTTGTCAGTGCTTGCTTTTTAATCTCTTATCTCTCTTATTCCAGAACACTTAATTGTACTTCTGAGAAATCTGTACCAGGACCAAGAAGCAGTTGTTTGAACAGAGCATGGGAACAATGAATGTTTTAAAATTGGGAAAGGTGTGCGACAAGGTTGTGTTCTTTCACCATGCTTATTCAACCTGTATGCTGAGCAAATAATATGAGAAGCTGGGTTCTATGAAGAAAAATGTGGCGTCAGGATTGGAGGATGACTCATTTAACAACCTGCGATATGCAGATGATACAACCTTGCTTGCTGAAAGTGAAGAGGACTTGAAACATTTACTGATGAAGATCAAAGAATACAGCCTTCGGTATGGATTGCATCTCAATATCAAGAAAACAAAAATCCTCACCACTGGACCAATAAACAACATTCTTATCAATGGAGAAAAGATTGAAATTGTCAAGGACTTCATTCTTCTTGGATCAACTATCAACTCTCATGGAAGCAGCAGTCAAGAGATCAGATGATGTATTGTATTAGACAATTAAGCAAATCTGCTTCACAGGAACTTTTTAAAGTGTTGAAGAACAAGGATGTCAGCTTGAGGACTAAGGTGTGCCTGACCCAGGCCATGATATTTTCACTAACCTCATATGGATGCAAAAGCTGGACAGTGAATAAGGAAGATTGTAGAATTGATGCCTTTGAATTGTAGTGTTGGAGGAGAATACTAAAAGTGCCATTGACTGCCAAAAGAATCAATAGATCGGTTTTGGAAGAATGCAGTCAGAGTGCTCCTTGGAGCCCAAGATGGCTAAACTTCGTCTCTCATACTTTGTACATATTGTCAGGAGGGAACAGTCGCTAGAAAAGGATGTCATGCTGGGTAAGATGGAGGGTTAGAGAAAGAGAGGAAGACCCCCAATGAGATGGATCAGCCAGGTGGCATCATTGATGGCATCAAGTGTGGCAGCAGTAGTGAGGTTCACCCAGGATAGGACATTGTTTCGTTCTGCTGTGCATGGGGTCGCTATGAGTCGGTTCTGACTTGATGGCACCTGACAACAACTATAACACTTCTACAAGAAAAGGCCAAATAACCCAATTAAAAAATGGGCACAGGACATGAATAGACACTTCATCAAGGAGGAGATCCAGGTAGCCAACAAACGTATGAAGAAATGTTCATGATCATTAGCCACTAGAGAAATGCAAATTAAAACAACAATGAGATATCTCACACCAGCAATAACAGCAAAATAAAAAGTAGAGGATAATGAATCCTGGTCAGGATCTGGAGAGACTGGGACCCTCCTACATTGCTAGTGGGAATGAAAAATGGTCTGATTAATCTGGAAAACAATATCATGTTTCCTCCAATGGTTGGAAATAGAAATATCTTATGATACAGCAATTCCTCTATCTGGTATTTATCCACAAGAAATATGAGCCATAACATGAATGGATTATGCACACCAATGTTCATAGCAGCACTGTTTACAATAGCAAAAAGATAGAGACAGCCTAAATGCCCATCAATGGAAGAATGGATAAACAAACTGTGGTACATACACACAATGGAAAATTATGCTACCTTGAAGAATAACAAGGAAGCTACAAGGCATCGCATAACCTGGATAAACCTTGAGGACATTATGCTGAGTGAAACTAATCAGTCACAAAAGGAGAAATACTGCATAGGACCATTATTGTCAAAGATTATGAAAAAGTACCCACAGTAGCTCTTTTATCAGGGACCCATCAACATGGGCTGCATTCGCACCAAAACCATGAAGAAGGTGGCCCGGGTCATCATTGAGAAGTACTACACTCGCTTGGGCAATGACTTCCACACCAACAAGCATGTGTGCAAGGAAATCGCCATCATTCCCAGCAAGAAGCTCCACAACAAAATTGCAGGATATGTCATTCATTTCATGAAGCAGATTCAGAGGGGCCCCGTGAGAGGTATCTCCATCAAGCTGCAAGAGAAAGAGAGAGAAAGGAGAGATAATTATGTTCCCGAGGTTTCAGCCCTGGATCAGGAAATCACTAAAGTAGATCCTGACACTAAGGAAATGCTGAAGCTCTTGGACTTTGGCAGTCTGTCCAACCTGCAGGTCACTGGGATAAATTTCAAAATACCACGTGGAGCCATTTGAATCATTCCCCTACGCTATAATATTTTCAATAAACCTGAGAACACCAAAATAAATAAATAAATACCAACAGTAAAGGGGGGGAAATTATTTGCTGGTTACCAGGGTGTTTGATGTGGGTTCAAGGGAGAGAGGGGAAGGTAGAGCACATAGTATGGAGTAGACACAGGATAGTTTGGTTGCTGTGGGGGTTGGGGGGACAATGCACAAGAAGGTGGAGGGGAATGGAAAAACAAGGTGGATGGGAGAACAGTTAGGCAGGTTTGCATGTGCTAAGTGGGAGAGAGGTAAATAATGATGTATGTACAATCTTGGAACAACAGGGTTCTGGGATACAGGGATTGAGGCAAGGTTTGAATGGGTAAAAGAAGGGAAGTAATGTTAAGATGCATGGCTGTCTTTTGAATCTTGGTTTCCCTTGCCTACTATTGTAAAATAGACACTTGAAGGGGAGAGAAAGGAATAGCCAGAAATATCAACATAGAAAGCTTGTAAGTCTGACTTCAGCCTATAACTGATTGGAATACCTAAACTGGGACTAAAAACTTGCGCAGTGAAGAAGGCTTCCTGCAGAGCCTTTACATTAAATAAAACCATAGGTGGAATCCTGATCCCCATCCAAAATCTTCTGAGGTGGGAAGTTTCCAATTGAAATGACAAGTTGACTAGTCTGGATAGCCTAGAAAAACAGAAGATACTTCTTGAAAGAAAGACCGTCAGGAAAAATCAGCAACATTAATGACAGTCTTATTGACTACAAGAACAAGCAAGTTGTTAGCCCGGAAGTTATCAAGGCAAGTGGTTGGGTCCTCTCAGGGAAAACCCCCTTCCAAAACTAAGACTCAAGGGGAATACACAAACAGGCATGTGGTCTGCCTGGTGACTACGTTGGTTATCGATAAGGGAAAGTGGGGCAAAAACAGCAATGAGGTTTGAGCTAAGTCCAATCATGTTCAATAGACTCCTGTCAACATGGGTTGTGACCTGGTTGGCCAGCAGTTTGGCAAGACCTGGGACTCCTGGGCCCAGAGACAGTGACATAGCCACAGAGGACTATAGAGGAGAGTGAAGCATCTAGCTGATATGAAGTGAGGGGAGACACACAACAACACCCATATTTGCAGATGGTACCCACTTGACCTGGCTTCAATGGCTGGATGATCAGAACTCGACTAGAAGAAGAAAGAAGAGGAAAAAAAGAGTAATCCATTACAATTTGATGAACTTGACCTATACTTATGGATATAGTAGCTCAAAAGAGTTAACAAATCTTTACAGCAAGGATCATTCCCATGCTTTCAGTACAAAGGGTTGACAGGGATGGGCAACTTAGACATTTTCTACCCAAAATGGGGAGCTACAAAGGCAAGAAGTGACTGCATTACTAGCTTTCAAGAGGGAGCCTAGTTTCAGAATCTCTACTGAGTGGATTTTAATCTGCCTGGACAGGGCTGATGAAAGGAGATGGGTATAAGACTCTTCTGGTTCAATAGTTGATAAATGCTATCACGACTGACGCTGAGTTTTGGAAATGTAAAGGTAGGCGTTTTATAACAAAAGGAGGGGAGTGGTTGATGTTGCAGTCCAGGAGCAGAGGTCCCTGGGACCATCAAGGGAGAAAAGTGGAATGTGGGATCCTATCCTGAGAAACAGTGATGCCAGAGATGGAAGCAGAGATGATGACATGGAGAGATGATGACATGGAAGGGATTATAATCATTGCAATGAAACAAAATATGATAGGATGTTTCCCCATGTCAACTATCATATAATTCACAATAAAAATAAAAAATAAATAAATAAAAAGAATGTGGCATCAGAATTGGAAGAAAACTCATTGACAACCTGAGCTATGCAGATGAACCAACGTTGCTTACTGAAAGTGAAAAGGACTTTAAATAGTGAGGAAGATCAGAAACTACAGCCTTCATAATGGATTGCACCTCAGTGTAAATAAAAGGAAAATCTTCACAACTGGACCAATAAATACCATCATGATTAAAAAAAAAGGTTATCAGTCATCACAAATTTAATTTTGCTTAGATCCACAACATTCATGGAAGCAGCAGTCAAAGAATCAAACATTGTATTTCATTAAACAAATCTGATGCAAAAGATCTCATTTTGTGAAATAGCAAAAATGTTACTTTGAGGTCTAAGGTGTACCTGACCCAAACCATAATATTTTCAATTGCCTCAGTATTGATGTGACAGTTGGATAAAGATGAAGGAAAACTGTAGAGGAATTGATGCATTTGAATTATAGCTGTTGTTGTTAACTGTCATTGAGGCAGGTTCCAACCCGTAGTGACCCTGTATAGGGTTTCCACGGAGCAGCTGGTGAATTTGAACTACAGGCCTCCCAGTTCAAGTGGACTTTGCAGTCCAGTGCATTAACCAACAGAGCCACACCAGGAATTACACGGCTAGTGAAGAATATTGGAAGTACCAGGGACTACCAGAAGAATAAACAAATCTATCTTGGAAGAAGTACAGTCAGAATGTTCTTTAGCAGTGAAGATGGAGGGGTTTTTCATCTCTTGTACTTCGGACATGTTGTCAGGAGGGACCTGAAGAGGGATACCATTCTTAGTAAAGTGGAAGGTCAGCAAAAAAGAGGAAGACCTCCAATGACATGCTAGCAGCAACAGCAAATATATATATAACAATGGTGAGGATGATTCAGGACAAGTCAGTGCTTCATACTGTTGTATACAGGGGCACTATTAGTCAGAACTGACTCGATGGCACCTAACAACAACAATCCACACCTATAAAATAATAGTAACTATTCATTACACTGATCTCCTAAGGAATGTTAGACTATAATTTGATTATGTAAAACAAAGGAAGGAAAGGAACTTCTAATAAAAGTGTTTATGTTAAAAAACAAAAGAAAACATAAAATGGTTGCAAACATACTTTCATAGAGAACTTCCAGAGGTTCAAGCCAGATTCACATGAGTATGTGGAACAAGGGATATCATTGCTGATGTCAGATGGATCTTGGCTGAAAGCAGAGAATACCAGTTCTTATTGACTACACAAAGGCTTCCGATTGTGTAGATCCTGACAAGCTATGGACAAAATTGTGAAGTGTGAATATTCCAGGGCACTTGACTGTGCTCATGAAAACCTGTACATAGACCAAGAGTTGTTTGAACAGAACAAGGGAACACCAAATGGCTTAAAATTAGGAAAGGTGTGCCCCAGGGTTGTATTCTTTTACAATAGTCATTCAATCTGTATGCTGAGCAAATAATCTGAGAAGCTGGATTATATAAAGAAAATGTGGCATCAGTATTAGAGGAGGACTCATTAACAACCTACAATATGCAGGCAATACAACCTTACTTGCTGAAAGTAAAGAGGACTTAAATACTTACTGAAAAAGATAAAAGATCATAGCCTTTTGTATGGATTGCATCTCAATGTAGAGAGAACAGGAATCCTCACCACTGGACCACTAAACACCATCCTTATCCATGGAGAAAAGATTGAAGTTGTCAAAGACTTTGTTTTTCTTGGATCAATCATCAACACTCATGGAAGCAGCAGTCAAGAAATCAAATGACATATTGCATTAGGCAAAACTGCAGCAAGGCTTTTTTAAAGTGTTGTCGGTTTGAGAACTAAAGTGTGCCTAACTCAAGCCAAGGTATTTTCAATAACCTCATATGCTTGTGAAAGTTGGACAGTGAATAAGTAAAAATTGGTGCATTTGAGTTAGGGTGTTGGAGTAGAATATTCAAAGTACCATGAACTGCTAAAAACCAAACATATTTGTGTTAGAAGAAGTACAGCCAGAGTGCTCCTTGGAAGCCAGAATGGCTAAACTTTGTCTCTCATACTTTGGACCTGTTATCAGGAGGGACCAGTCACTGGAGAAGGATATCATGTTTGGTAAAGTGGAGGGTTGGAGAAAACGAGAAAGACCCCTAATGAAATGGATTGGCACAGTGGCAGCAGAGATGGGCTCAGTTGTAGCAACGATTGTGAGGTTGACCCAGGACAAGGCAGTGTATTCATCGTTTGTGCATAAGGTCAATATTAGTAGGTACCAACTCGATGATACCTAACAATAACAATGCCTACAATATTGATCTTTAAGAGTTCCATTTTATTTTTGACAACTGCTGATTACTAATAGACATTTGAAATGTTTTCTTTTCATTTTTCATTGTGCCCCATCAGCAAATGGTGGTCCCAAAAGCTTTGATCTATCCATTTCATTAAGGTCAACTCTACTTTATGGAAGCAGATGTATTTTGAGTGCCTTCAAATCTGAGGAAGGAACTCTGATAATGTAGTGGTTACAAGTCGGGCTTCTAACCTAAGGTCAGCTGTTCGAAACTTGCAGCTGTTCCACAGGAGAAAGATGAGGCTTTCTGCTCCCATAAAGATTTACAGCCTCAGAAACTGTAGACAGCAGGGTCGCTATGAGTCAAAACCGATGCGATGGCACATAACCACCACCACGATCCAATATTGTTGTTGTGAAGTGCCGTCGAGTTGGTTCTGACCTATTGCGACCCTGTATAGGGTTTCTGAGGAGTAGCTGGTGAACTTGAACCACCAACCTTGCCATTCAAACGGCTTTGCGGTCTGGCGCATAAACCCACAACGCCACACCAGAATGCCACCATCCAATATGAGGGGCTCACATTCTGGCACTGTATCAGACAATAGCTCTCTGTTATTCATAAGGTGTTCAGTGGTTAGCCATTCAAAACTGGTCTACTTCTCCTTCTTAGTGGTAAGTCTTCACCTTGAATACAAGTATAGAGACGCAATGTCTGTAGATACAGGATGTATAGATTACATAAATATCATGGTTCTAACTAACAGGCTATCTTTCTTCTACTTGTTGTTGTTGTTAGGTGCCATCAAGTCAGTTCCAACTCAAGTCAGTTCCAACCCTGTATAGAGTTTCTGAGGAGTGGCTGGTAATTTTGAACTGGCGATCTTAAGATTCAAACAAACTTTGCCGTCCAGTACTTTATCCACTACACTAGCACTGTTTTCTAATTTTTTTTATCCTAAAATCAACTCTTACAAAATGGAGGGTGGGGGTTGGGCAAGAAAAAGAAAACATCCTAAAAAGTATCAAAGCAAAGTATTTCACTTGTTTTTTTATCATAAAAATCTTTCCATACCTTTAAAAATAAATCGGTAAAGTTTAATAGTTATTACTAGAAGCAGGCACCAAATGTCTTTTCATTTGTTCTACTGTGGTGGCATGACTATTACTGTTATTCTGGAAGCTCTGTCACTGGCATTTCAAGTACCAGCAGAGCCACCCACAGTGGATAGCTTTCAGTAGAGTGTCCAGACTAATGCTGAGCAAGAAGGAACTGGCAACATATGTCCAAAAAGCAGACCATTGAAAACCTATGGATAGGAGCCAGTACAACGTTTTCTGATATTCTGCAGAAGAGTAGTTTGCCAGATTGGAAGACATTCAAAATACCACTGTAGATGAGCCAACTCCTCATGGTAGAGTCAACCTTACTGACATGGGTAGAGTAAAGCTTCGGGGGCTATTACTTGCTGATGTAGTGTTCCTCAAAACTAAAAGAAACAACTACAGACATCCACCAGTAATCAGAATTCAGAATGTATGAAGGAGGAAATAAAAATCATGGAAAGTTTTCAAAAATGAAAAGGAATGCTTGGAGATAGATAGCTCATCCACTCATGAGCTGAAAAGGACTGTTGGCAATTTTGAATAGAAATTCATGGTCTACTATAACAGAATGATGAATTGGAAAAGAATGGCATCACATTCATTGTAAAAATATTTCAAGGTTTATCTTGAAATCTAATGCTGTCAGTAATAACATAATATTCATATATCTACAAAGAAGACCAGTTAATATAATTATTATTAAAATTTAAGTACCAACCACTTATGCCAGTTTTAAGGGAAATGAAGATTATTGGCATCTTCTGCAGTCTGAAATTGAACAAACATGAAATCCAGATGCACTAATAATTACTATTGATTGGCATGCAAACATTGGAAACAGAGAAGAATCAGTGGCTGGAAAATGTTACTTTAATGATGGAAACCATGACAGAGATCACCCAATAAAGTTTTGCAAGACCAACAACTCATTTACTGGAAACACCTTTTTTCAACAATATAAACTATCATGTTATACTTTCATTTCTGGATGAACTATGCAGGAATCAATTCTAGTACATCTGTGGAAGAGAAGATGGAGAAGTTCAATATCATCAAAACGAGGCAAAAGGCCAACTACGGAACAGACGATCAACTGCTCACATGCAAGTTCAAGTTGAACCTGAAAAAAGTGAAAACAAGTTTATAAAAATATGACCTCAAGTATATTATACCTTATTGTGCAAACCATCTCAAAATATATATGACACATTCAACATTAATGTCAGAGAAGACCAGATGAATTGTGGGGTGACATAAAAAGCATCATACATGAAGAAAGTAAAAGGTCATTAGAAAGACAAAAAAGAAAGAAAAGAAGAAAATGAGTGTTAGAAGAAACTCTGAAACTTGCTCTTGAGCATTGAGTAAAGCACATGGACAAAATGATGACATCAAAGAGCGAACCAGATGATTTTATAGGATGGCTCAAGATGACAAAGTAAAGTCTTATAATTAAATGTGTAAAGTCTGGAGTTAGGAAACCAAATAGGAAGAACATACTTAGCATTTCTCAAGACAGAAAAACTGAATAAAAATTAAAACCTTAAGTTGCAATGTTGAAGGATATGAAGGGTAGAATGGTGAATGATGCATGAAGTGCCAAAAGAAGATGGAGGATCACACAGAGCCACTGTACCGAAAAGAACTGATGGGCTTTAAATCATTTTAAGAGGTAGCGTATGATCAAGAACTGATGATATTGAAGGCAGAAGTCCAAGCTGCATTGAAGGCATTGATTAAAATCAAGGTTCCTAGAATTGATGAATACCAGTTGAGAAGTTTGAACAAACTGATGTATGCCAAGAAAATTGGAAGAAACCTGTTCAACAGACTGCAAGATATTCATATAAGTACTTATTTCAAATAAAGTTGACCCAATAGAATGTGGAAATTCCTGAACAATATTAATAATATCATCTGCAAGCAAAATTTGGTGCATGACAATTCAAACATGATTGTAATAGTGTATTGACAGGGAACCATGAGAAACTCAAGGCAGATTCAGAGAATACTAGAAAGATGTTTACCTCTGTTTATTTGATCATGAAAAGGAATTAAACTATGTGGACTATCACAAATTATGGAAAACATTGAGAATAATGGAAATTCTAGAACACTTAAGTGTACCCATGCAAAACCTGTACATAAACAAAACTGCAATTGTTCAAACAGAAAAAAAGATTGTATTACTTGATTTAAAGTAAGAAATGGTGTGTATCAGGATTGTTGCTACCCATCCTACTTATTCAACCTGTATATGTAAGCAAATAATACAGGAAGCTGTACTATATGAAGAAAAATGTGGCATTAGGATTGGAGGAAAACTCAGTAACAATGTGTCATGTGCATATGACATAACTTTGTTTGTTGAAAGTAAAGAGAACATGAAGCACATGCTGACAGAGATCAAAGACTACAGGATTACACCTGAATATAAAGAAAACAAAAATTCTCACAACTGGACCAATAAATAGCATGATGATAAATGCAGACAAGAGTTCATTTGTCAAGGATTTCATTTTATCTGGATCCATAATCAACACCCCTGAACCTAGTAGCCAAGAAATTAAGCAACACATTGCATTTGGAAAATCAGCTACGAAGATTTTTTTAAAGAACTCAAAATTAAAGATGCCACCTTGAGGACTAAGGTGCATCTGATCCAAACCATGGTATTTCCAATAATCTTATATGCATGTGGAAGCTGGACAATGGATAACGAAGACTGAACAAGAATTGATGTATTTGAATTACAGTGGTGGAGAAGAATACTGACTGTAATTTGGACAGCCAGAAGTTCAAACAAATCTGTCTTTAAAGTAGTACAACCAGAATATTTTTTAAATGCAAGGGTGGCAAGACTTTGTTTCAGTTACTTTGGACTTGTTAGCAAGGAGGACCAGTCCTTGGAGAAGGACATCATGCACGGTAAAGTAGAAGGTCAATTAAAAAATGGATGACTCTCAATTTGATGGATTAATACAGTGGTTACAACAATGGGCTCAAATATAGCAATGATTATGAAAACAGCACAGGACTAGGAAGTGATTCATTCTGCTATGCATAGGGTAGCTATGAGTCAGAGCCAACTTGATGGCACCTAACAGTCACAAATAGTATCAGATGGGAGGTGCAGAGGGGATGGATCATTGTTTAGGAAGCATTTTTATCTGTTTATGATGATAGAAAATTTGACAATGAATATTGGTGATGGTTGCATGGCATAATTGATATAATTGGTATAATTGAATTGTGAACATAAAAAATGCTGAAATAACAAATGGTTATAAAAAAATATGTGATGGTGCTGAGCCATGGATTCAGTTCTGACACATAGCCACCCTGTATAGGGCTTCCAAGGCTATAAATCTTTACAGGAGCAGAAAGTCTCATCTTGGAACCTCTGGTAGTTTCTAATTGCTGACCTTGAGATTAGCAGCCTGATTCATAACCACTATGCTACCATATGTGTGTGTGTGTGTGTGTGTGTGTGTATAAATATATTTGGAGCATGGAGGCTTTGTAGGGTAAGCACTGGACTGCAAACCGCAAGTTCATCAATACAAGCCCAGCAGGCACTCAGCAGAAGAAAAATGATACTTTCTACTTTCTACTCCCGCAAAGGTTTACAACCTCAGAAATCCTATACAGGATCACTGTGAGTTGGAACTGACTGGACGTCACTTAACAACAAATAATATCTGTTCAACAATTAAATTGTAAAATTAACCACAATTTCAATTCTATTGCAAACAGTTCATATGGAGAAAACATTCATCCTGGTACACTGGCTCAATTGTACAGAAGATTTGGAGAAAAAAAAAAAATCTGTCTTATGTTTTCACTTTTTAATCAATGGTCCTTGTGTTCTTGTGCCTCTGTGAAGACTTCAGCTCACTTCCCTCATATATAGATCGCAGAAGAGTTAGCTGTTAGAAGGAAGGCTTGCTGCTGGATTAAAGAGAATTGCAGAGGATTCTACAACCTGGCAGAGGATTGATGGTGGCATCAAGAGAATGTGCTCTCTCATCCACTCACAAGTGTAATTTAAAGAGGATTTTTCAAGGCATGGATAGACACCATTACTCACATCAATTCCCACTGCCTTCTTCCTCTATAACTCTTTACCAATTCTGGACCACAACTACTGTGCCTTGTTTAATCAACAGCATGTACTTGAGTATTCCCTAGCATCCCCAAATGAATTTCTTATAATGCAAATTGAGTGAACTGGTAAAAGTGATAAATATGTCTGCAGTGTAACAGATTTGTTTCAAGATGTATTATCTGCCTAAAGGTAGAAAGGACTTCACAAACAAACTATGCTAACTCCATATTTGAAAAGATCTATTTTGCCCAAGATAATACCATTTTTTCTTTCATGCATTTTTTTTTCCTGCAGAAATTTTTACACGAATTTTATAATTTTTAGTGAGAATTTACACGGAAAACCAATTGAGATGTTTGAACAGATTTCCATTTAACAACTTATAAACATTTTTTTCAAGGAGCTCTGGTTGTGTAGTGGTTTATAAGTCAGCCTTCTAACTACAAAGTCAGCAGCTGAAAACTACCAGGTGCACGAATCGGTCTGCGAACCACAAGGTCAGCAGTTTGAAACTACCAGCTTTTCCTCAGGAGAAAGATGAGACTTTTTCCTCCCGTAAAGATTTACAGCATCAGAAACCTTGTACAGGGTCGCTATGAGTTGGAATCCACTCCACGGCACATAACAGCAGCAACAGCAAAGATTTACAGTCTCAGAAACCCTATACAGGGTTACTATGAGTCAGAACCGACTCCACGTCCCATAACCACCACCACCATACATATTGTTCAGTGATGTTGCTTATATGTTTCACAAAATGTTAGCATCCTCATTATTCCATTTTGGCTGTTCTGTTTTTATTAATATATTTTCCTTGCTGACATTTTACATGATCATATTTGCTTTAGAGTAAATATTGACCACTCGGTCTCATACAGAGTATTATTTAAAGGAACACATACTCACAGGTGATACTGCTTATTTTGTGAATCAATTTATTATTTGAATGAAAGGTGACCTCTGGAAGTGAGTTCAGTTCAAAGTTTAAATTGTATCTCAGGGCAGTAGCTTTGAAGGATCCTCTAGTCTCCACTGGTCCGGGAAGTCTGAATCTTTTTGAGGAACTTGAGGTTTATTCTACTGTTTTCTCCCATTTTATCCAGTACTATCTACTGTATCTCTGGTCAGAAGGGTTGTTAGTGGTAGCCAGGCATCATAAAAGTTTGGAAGTAGCCATCTAAGACAACTACTAGACTGTAGTTGAAGACTTGTTGAGGTGTTGTAGGATAAGCACTGCATTGCTAACCATAGGTTGGTGGTTCAAACTCACCAGCTGCTTTTAGGAGACCCTTTTACAGGGTTCGCTATGAGTCAGAACCTACTTAACAGAACTTAATAACAACAGGCAATATCTATTTCTTCTTGTCCCGGGATAGATTAAGCCAGGGTTTCTGTAACCTATTTGTTCTATTTAGAAGGAGAAAGGTGAGACTTTCTGCTCCAGTAAAGATTTATAGCTCCAGAAACCCAATACAGAATTGCTATGAGTCTGAACTCTGGTAGCGTAGTGGTTACGAATCGGGCTGCGAACCTTAAGGTCAGCGGTTCGAAACTACCAGCCACTCCGCGGGAGAAAGATGAGGCTTTCTACTCCCGTAAAGATTTACACCCTTGGAAACCCTATACAGGGTCGCTATGGGTCGGAACTGACTCAATGGCACTCAACAACAACATGAGTCCGAACTACCTCTATGGCATTTAACAACAATTTTTTCTATAGATTAACTACTTCTCTAATGTCTGGTTTATTTCCTTCACTTTTGCTTCAGATGAGTACTTACTAATAGTTGTATCTTAGATGGCTGCTCAGTGGACCTATCAATATTCTTTTCTTCCATGGCTTAGATAAGGTTCACCTTAGACTACTACTCATTAATTTATGATGTAAAAGAATACCCTTAAGAACTATTTATACTACAGCAGTCAAGAATTCAAAAGACAAGTTTTGTTAGGCAAATATGCTGCTCAATATCTCTTTAAAGTTTTTTCAAGAACAAAGATGTCAGTTTGAGGACTAAGGTGAACTTGATTTAAGCCATAATATTTTGAGCATCATATGAGTGATAAAGTTGGACAGTGAATAAGTAAGATCATAAAGAATTGATGCATTTGAGTTATGGTGTTGGAGGAGAATATTGAAAGTATCATGGGCTGCCAAAAGAACCAATAGACCTGTGTTGGAAGAAGTACAGCCAGGGTGCTCCTTGGAGATCAGGATGGCCAGACTTCATTCCTCAGACTTAGGACATATTGTCAGAAGGGACCAGTTACTAGAGAGGGATATCATGTTTGGTAAGGTAGAAGGTCAGAGAAGAAGAGGAAGACCCCCAGCGAGATAGACTGGCAAAGTGGCAGCATCAATGGGTTCAAGCATGGCAACCATTGTGAGGTTAGCCCAGGACTGGGCAGTGTTTCGTTCTGTTGTACATAGAATCACTATGAGTCAGTACTGACTCAATGACACCTAACAAGAACAACAACAATGTGAAAGTTGGACAATGGATAAGGAAGACCACAGAAGAATTTATGCATTTGAATTATGGTGTTGGAAAAGAATATTGATAGTACCACAGATTATCAGAAGAATAAACAAATCTGTGTTGAAAGAAGTGGAGCTAGAATGTTTCTTTGAAGCCAAGATGGCCACCTTTGTCTCATGCTTCAGATATGTTACCAAGAGGGGCAGTCTTTAGACAAGTGTATTGTTGTTGTTGTCAGGTGCCATCGAGTCGGAACCAGCTCCTACCGAACCCAATGCACAGCAGAACTAAACAATGTCC
>NW_006408591.1:10236633-10255934 GCF_000296735.1 Chrysochloris asiatica | reverse complement strand
CCAAAGAGAGGTGAGCCAACAGAATGCGGAAATCATCGGACAATCTCTTTGATATCTCAAGCGAGTAAAGTTTTGCTAAAGGTAATTCAGAAACGGCTACAATCATACATTGACAGAGAACTCCCAGGGGGACAAGTGTATTATGCTTGATGAATTGGAAAGCCAGTGAAAAAGAGGAAGACACCCAGCGAAATGGATTGACACAGTGGCAGTTAGCAATGGGCTCAAGTGTAACAATGATTGTAAGGATGGTGCATGACTGGACAGGTTTCTTTCTGTTGTGTACATTGTTGCTATTAGTTGGAAATGACCTGATGTGTTAACAACCACAATGCAGTTACGGTATCATAACTTTGACTATCAACCATGAAAGATGAACCCCATTAATTATTTCTTTAAGAATTATTGGGAGTCTTATGGGACTTGTGATAAAAATTTTACAAGTTGTTAAATGTTGTTGAATCAATTCCAACTTATAGGAACCCTGTATGGGGTTTTGTAGGAGTAGCTGGTGGTGTTGTTCTTGTGGTTAGCAGTTCAGTGCTTATCCTACAGTACCACAGGAGTACCCCAAGAGGTAGGTAGGGAGTAAAAATAAAGAAAACAAACATTTTACAGGATAAAAAACTGCATATGTAATCCCCCAATAAGTAAATACATTGCTTCAAAGAACTCCAGTTGTTCTAAAACAGATATCACCCAGTCTCAATTCCAAAGGGGTATTTTGTGTAAGGGCTGTGTAGGCACTTGTTAGAGCAAGATCAATCTGTACTATTATGGATATAATTATGTTAGAGATGAGATTTGAAAGACAGAGACAAGCAAGGTGGACACTGCATATGTGAAAAGAGAAGATTAGAGGGATAGTTGTGTAGATAAAAATTATTGAACACAGATGTTTATAACAGCTTTATTCATAATTTACCCAAACTGGAAATAAACAAGGTGTCCTTCAATAAATGAATGGATAAACAAATTGTGTTATAGCTGTACAATGGAATATTGTTCAGTCATAAAACAAAGTAAGATATGCAAGCCATGAAAAGCCATGGAGAAACTTCAAGTGCATATTTTCATGTGAAAGAAGCTCACCTGAAGTTATGATTTTATGATTATGACTTAACTTTTTAGCATTTGGGATAAGATAAAACTTCAATGGTTAGAAAGACCAGCAATTTGAGAGATTTATAGATAAACCACTGGTAAATTTTAGGACATTGAAATCACTCTATTGTTGCTATTGTTAATTGCCATCAAGTTGATCTAAGTCATAGGAACCCTATAAATAACCGAATGAAAAACTGCCTAGTCCTGCACCAGCCTAACAATTATTATGTTTGAGGCCATTGTTGCTGCCATTGTATCAATCTATATCATTGGGCATCTTCCAATTTTTCACTGGCCCTCCTAAGCATGATGTTTTTCTCTAGAGATTGTCCTCTCCTGAAAACATGTCTAAAGTACAAAACATCTCACCATCCTCTTTTATAAGTAGCATTCTCATTGTATGTCTTCCCAAACAGATTTGGCTGTAAGTCTGGCAATCCATGGTATTTTTAGAATACTTCTCAACACTAGAATTCAAATTTAATGATTCTTCTGAGAGCTTCCTTATTCATTGTCCCACTTTCACATGCATATGCAATGATTGAAAACACAATGGTTTGATTCAAGTGCAGAGTAGTTCTCAAAGTGGTATCTTTGCACTTTAATACTTTAAAGTCATCTTTCTTTTAATTTTTTTTTAACTTTTTATTGTGAATTGAGTGAAGGTTTACAGACTAAATCATCCATTTTACATTCAAGGAATCATACACTTTGTTTCATCTCAATGATTGCAGTCTCTTCCATGCAACTAATGATGTCTCAGTTTCTCCTGTGGTTTTTGTTGTTGGGTGCCATCGAGTCAGTATCAACTCTGCACAACAAAACGAAACAGTGCCCAGTCCTGGGCCAACCTCACAACTATTGCCATGCTTGAGCCCATTGATGTTGCCACTTTGCCAATCCATCTCACTGGGAGTCTTCCTCTTTTTCTCTGACCCTCCAACTCTCCAAACATGATAGCCTTCTCCAGTGACTGGTCCCTTCTGACAATATGTCTGATGTATGAATTATGAAGTTTGACCATCCTGGCCTCCAAGGAGCACTCTGGCTGCATTTCTTCCAACATAGATTTGTTGGTTCTTTTGGCAGCCCATGGCACTTTCAATATTCTCCTCCAACACCATAACTCAAAAGCATCAATTCTTCCATAGTCTTCCTTATTCACTGTCCAGCTATCACATGCATATGTGGTTATTGAAAATACCATGGCTTAGGTCAGGCACACCTAAGTCCTCAAGCTGACATCTTTCTCTTCAACACTTTAAAAAGGTCTTGTGCAACAGATTTGCCTAATGAAATATGCCATTTGATTTCTTGACTGCTGCTTGCATGAGTGTTGATGGTTGATCCAAGAGGAATGAAGTCCTTGAAAACCTTAATCTTTCTCAGTTGGTAAGAATGTTGTTTATTGGTCCAGTGGTGAGGATTTTTGTTTTTTTTTTACATTGAGATGCAATCCAAAATAAAGGTTGTGGTCTTTGAGCTTCATCAGTCAGTATTGTAAGTCCTTCATTTTCAGCAAGCAAGGTTGTATCATCTGCATATCACAGGTTGTTAATGAGTGGTTGTTGTTATTGTTGTTAAGTCCTGTGGAGTCCATTCCAACTCATAGTAACCCTGTATAGGATTTCCAAGGAGCGACTGGTGAGCTTGAACTGCTGACCTTGCAGTTCTAATGGCTTTGCAGTCTGGTGCATTAACCCACAGCGCCACACCCATTTTCCATGTACAAATACCCTCTTTCAAACTCATATGTTTATGTAATATATTGTTGTTATTAAATGTTAATAAGTAGGTTCTGACTCATAACAATCCTATATAGGGGATCCTAAAGGAGCTCTGGTAGCGTAGTGGTTACGAATCGGGCTGCGAACCTTAAGGTCAGCAGTTTGAAACTACCAGCTGCTCCGCGGGAGAAAGATGAGGCTTTCTACTCCCGTAAAGATTTACACCCTCGGAAACCCTGTACAGGGTCGCTATGGGTCGGAACCGACTCGATGGCACTTAACAACAACAAATAGGGGATCCTAGGAATGGCTGATGAGTTTGAACTTCAGACTTGTGGTTCAAACTGACCTTGCAGTCCAGTGTTTATCCTATGGCACTACACCAGGGCTCCAATATATAAACAAAACACTCTTTCTCCCATACCATTTCTGTCTTTGTATTGACACAGAGAACCCTGTTGTTTCAACATTGTGTATATATCACTATTAACCTTTATCCTGTTTAGCCCTGAATACCTCCCTGGGTCTTTACCTGACTGCATCATTCTTCTACCAACCTCCCTCTTCTTGTACATTACCCTCCTCCTTCTTGTATACTGCCCACCTTGTCTCTCAAGTTAATGTGTGTCTACTCTCTAGCCAATGAATTATTCTCCATTCACTCCCATCCCTGGTAAGCATTAAGAATATTTTGTTTTTTTTTAGTATGAAAACCTTTTCTTGACTTTTTACAACAGTGGTGACATACAATATTTGACCTTTCAAGATTGACTTATTTCACTTAGCATGTTATGAGATATTTTGCAGATTCATTGTTATTCTTCAACATTGCATAGTGCTCCATTGTGTGTATATAGCAAAGATTGTTTATTCACTCTTCCATTGATGGACATTTAGTCTGCCTCCATCTTTTTGCTGCTGTAAATAATGTTGCAATGAACATTGATATGCACATATCTAGTGAAGTCCTGGCTCTTGTGGATATATACCAAGTAGAGGGATTGCTGTGTTATATGGCATTTCTATTTTCAACTTTATATGGAAGAGTCATATCATTTTTCAGAGTGGTTGAATCATTTTAAAGTCCCACCAACAATGTAGGAGTGTCCTAATCTCTTCACACCCTTGCCAGCATTTGTTGTTTCCTGTTTTTTTGACCTTTGCTATTAATGCTGGTGTGAGACGATATCTCATTGTTTTTTTTTAATTTTATCACTCTAATGGCCATGGTATTTTCAATAACCTCATATGTATGTGAAAGCTGGACAGTGAATAAGGAACCATGGAAGAATTGTCAAAAGAACCAACAGATCTGTGTATGACTCTGGCTGCCAATCTCAAGATCAGCAGTTCAAAACTATCAGTGGTTCCATGGGAGAAAGATTAAGCGTTCTGCTCCTGTAAAGATTTACAGCCTGGGAAAACCTATAGAGGGTCACTAAGAGGCAGAATTGATGTTTTTGAGTTATGGTGTTGTGGGAGAATATTGAAAGTGCCATGGGCTGCCAAAAGAACCAACAGATCTGTGTTAGAAGAAGTGCAGCCAGAGTGTTCCTTGGAGGACAGGATGGCCAAACTTCATCTCTCATACTTCAGACATATTGTCAGGGGGGACCAGTCACTGGAAAAGGATATCATGTTTTGTAAGGTGGAGGTTCAGAGAAAAAGAGGAAGCCCCCCACTCCCCGAGCGAGATGGATTGGAAAAGTGGCAGCATCAGTGGGCTCAAGTGTGGCACCAATAGTGATGTTGGCCCAGGATCAGGCAGTGTTTTGTTCTGCTGTGCATAAGGTCACTATGAGGTTACCGACTCAATGGCACCTAACAACAAGAAGAGGCAGAACCGACTCCACAGCACATAATCATAACACCAGTATCTACTTTGAGGAGGCAGCTCTTCCCCAGTAGTATTTTGAGTGTTTTCCAACCTGAAGGACTCATTTTCATGAACAATATGAGACAATGATCCTCTGCTTTTCATAAGGTTTTTAGTGGCTTACTTATCAGAATAGCTGATAAGTTCTTCCTTATAAAGTTGAAAATAGCCTTTCCTTTTTCCTAATCTATTTTTGTCTGGAAGCTCCACTGAAACCTGTCCACTATAGTTAACCCTGCTGGTATTTAAATGCCAGTGACATAGCTTCCAGAATCACAGCAACACACAAACCATAATACTATGACAAATTGATAGATGTGATATACAGATGATACAACCTTGCTTGCTGAATGAAACACTGCGTGATCCTGGGACAACCTGACAATTGTTGCCAGGCATGAGCCCACTGATGCAGCCACTTTGTCAATCCATCTCGCTGTGGTGTCTTCCTCTTTTTCTCTGACCCTTCACCTTACCAAACATGATATCATACTCCAATGACTGGTCCCTCTTGACAATATGTCCAAAGCATGAGAGACAAAGTCTGTCCATCCTGGTCTCCAAGGAGCACTCTGGCTGCACTTCTTTCAACACAGATCTGTTGGTAGTTTTGGCAGCCAATGGCACTTTCAATATTCTCCTCTAACATCTTAACTCAAAAGCATCAATTGTTCTAAGGTCATCCTTATTCATGGTCCAGCTTTCACATGCATATGAAGTTATTGAAAATGCCATGGCTTGGGTCAGGTGCACCTTAGTCTTCAAGCTGACATCTTTGATCTTCAACACTTTAAAAGGGTCTTGTGGAGCATATTTGCCCAATGCAATACATCATTTGATTTCTTGACTGCTTATTCCATGAGTGTAGATAGATGATGCAAGAACAATGAAGTCCTTGACAACGTCAATCTTTTCTCCATTGATAAGAATGTTGTTTATTGGAACAGTGGTGAGGATTTTTGTTTTCTTTACATTGAGTCTTTGATTTTCATCAGTAAATGTTTTAAGTCTTCTTCACTTTCAGCAAGCAAGGTTGCATCATCTGCATATCACAGGTTGTTAATGAGTCTTCTTCCAATGCTGATGCCACAGTTTTCTTCACAGAAACCAGCTTCTCAGATGATTTGCTCAGCATGCAGGTTGAATAAGTATGGTGAAAGAATCCAACCTTGTCACACGCCTTTCTTAATTGTAAACGATTCAGTGTTCCTATGTTCTGTTTGAACAACTGCCTCTTGGTCCATGTACAGATTCCTCATGAGCACAATTAAGTGTTCTGAAAAACTCATACTTCACAATATTGTCTATAGCTTATCATGATCCACACAAACAAAAGCCTGAGTACTCAATAAAGCACAGGTAAACATCTTTCTGATAGTCTCTGCTTTCAGCCAAGATCCATCAGACATCAGCAATGATATCCCTCGTTCAACAGCCTCTTCTGTATCCAGTTTGAATCTCTGGAAGTTCTCTGTCAATGTATGTTTGCAGCTGTCTCTGTATTACCATAAGTAAACCTTTACTCACATGGGAAATCAAAGAGATTGTCCTATGGTTTCTGCATTCCATTGGGTCATCTCGCTTTGGAATGAGCACAAATACGGATATCTTCCAATTAGTTGGCCAGATAGTTGTCTTCCAAAATTTTGGCAGAGATGAGTGAATGCTTCCTGGCCTCCTGTGCCACCTCACTTTCAATTTTTATTCCATCAATTCCTGGTGGCTTGTCCTTTTCTAATACCTTCAATGCACCTTAGACTTCCTCCTTCAGTATCATTGGTTCTTGTTCATATGTTACTTCATGAAATGGTTGAATATCAACCATTTTCTTTTGGTACAGTGACTCTGTATTCCTTCCATCTTCTTTTGATGCATTCTGCATCAATCAATCATTTGCTTAGAGAATCCTTCAATAATAAAATTCGACGCTTGAATTTTTTCTTCACCACCTTAAGAAATGCTGAATGCATTCTTTTTCTGTTTTCTGACTCTAGATATTTGCATATATGTTTGTAATATTTGACTCTATCTTCTGGAGCTGACTTTTGAAATTTTCTGTTCAGCTCTTGTACCTCCTTATTCCTCCCATTTGCTTTAGCATCTCTACACGGGAGAGCAAGTTTCAGTGTCTCTTCTGACACCCATTTTGACCTTTTCTTTCTTTCTTGTCTTCTCGGTGACTTTTTGCTTTCTTCATGTATGAAGTTTTTAACATCATCCCACAACTCTTTTTGGCTTTCAGTCTTTACTGTTTAGCATATCAAATCCTTTCTTCAGATGATCTCTAAATTCAGGTGGGATATAGTCAAATTCATATTTTGGCTCTAATGGACTTATTTTCATTTTCTTCATCTTCAGTGTGAATTTGCATATGAGCAATTGATGGTCTGTTCCACAATCTGCCCCTGGCCTTGTTTTGACTGATGATATGGAGCTTTTCCATCGTCTCTTTGTACAGATATAGTCAATTTGATTTCTATGTATTCAATCTGGTGAGGTCTATGTGTACAGCAGTCTCTTATGCTGTCTCAAGAAGGTATTTGCAATGAACAAATCACTCATTTTTCAGAATTCTATCGTGCAATCTCCAGCATCATTTCTATTGCCAAGGCTATATTTTCCAACCACTGTTCCTTCATCTTTGCTCCCAACAATCACCATTTCAATCACCAGTAATGATCAATACATCTTGATTGCATGTTTGATCAATTTCATATTAAAGAAGTTTGTAGAATTCTTCTATTTCATACTTACTGGCTTTAGTGGGTGGTACATAAATTTGAATAATAGTGGCATTAACTGGTCTTCCCTGTAGGTGCATGGATATTATCCTATAACAGACAGTGTTGTACCTCATGACTGATCTGGATATGTTCTTTTTGACAATGAATGCAACACCATTCCTCTTCAATTTGTCATTTCTGGTATAGCAAACGATGTGGTTGTCAGATTCAAAATGGCTAACTAATACCAGTCCATTTCAGCTCACTAGTGCCTAAGATATCAATGTTTATGTGTTCCATTTCATTTTTGACAATTTCTAATTTTTCTAGATTCATACTTAATACACTCCATGTTCTTATTATTAATGGTTGTTTACAGCTATTTCTCTTCATTATAAGTTGTGGCCCATCAGCAAATGAAAGTCCCATGGGCTTTACTCCCACGGACTTTACTCCATTCATGTAATCACGATCCACTCTACTATGAGGGAGCAGATCTTCCCCAGTTGTATTTTGAGTGTCTTCCAACCTTAGGGGCTCATTTTCTGGCACTATATCTGACAGTGTTTCTCTGCTATTCATAATGTTTTCAGTGACTAAGTATTCAGAAGTAGTTTAAGCAAATGAATATTATATTTAAGCAAAAGTAATATTTGCTTAAATGTAATAAGTAGTTTACGCAAATGAATAGTATATTTAAGCAAATGAGTATTATCTGATCTTTACTATCTAGATGTTTGTTCCAGGTGACCACAGAATAATCTAACCTAATGATGAGACCTTTAGACAAATTTCTTTGTAAAAAGTAATGCTGTGGAAGTATTACATGCATAAATAAGTTCAATTAATTACAAGTTGTAATTGCATAGGGAAGTGAAAATTAGCTTAAACAAGTCAATTATATCATAAGCATTTCAGAAATAAGAGGACATGTTTGTAATCCAATTAGTGTTTTAATATACTAATAAATTTACTGATTCAAATGGCATCTTATTTGTTTAGTAGAGCACAAGAAGAAAAAAACAGTATATCTTAATTGTCATAAAGGGAGCTTTAGCTGGAGTATGACTACATAAGTTTGAAGAAAATTATCAATGTTAATGAGATAAAAGTGCTTTTATCTAGAATAATAAATAAGATTACTTGATGGTTCGCTAATAAAAATGCATCCAAGGGACATGGGAAGTGACTGAATACAGTGTTGTCTGCCAGAAGCTAATTATACTAAGTTCCTGATGGGAGAGAATAGGACATTTTATTCTATGACCAAAAAAATATAAAAAATTTAAAAACCACTACTATAGTTTAAACACTCAGATAATCATGGGAATAAAGTATTCCAGAGATAATTCATTATTGCTACCTCAATTATCACAAATTAAGTTAATATTAATAGACTTTACTGTTGCTCATTCTTAAGTGAAATCAGTTGCACTTCACTGATGACTCAAGTGAATGAGTCTCTCTCATATTCCTGAGTAATTGCCTATAATTTATGGTGCACAAAGAAACCTATGAGTAGTCTAGTCAAGGTCACGTACAAAGGTTGAGTCATATTGTTTTCGATCACCATATATGATATGGGCTACATCTGCTACCTTGTCAAAAAAGAAAGGACCCTTTCCCAGCACAGAGGTCACAAGATTAAATCCTCAAGCCATAAGGTAAATTGATAACATTAGCTTTATGCAAAGTGTGCATTTTAATGTGCACAAGGCATTCTGATTAAAATGTTGTTGTTGTTGTTATGTGCCGTGGAGTCAGTTCCGACTCATAGCAACCCTGTACAGGGTTTCCAAGGCTGTAAATCTTTACAGGAGCAGAAAGCCTCATCTTTCTCCCACGGAACAGCTGGTAGTTTTGAACTGCTGACCTTGTGGTTCAATTAAATAAATAATGAGAGTTTTTTAGAACAATATTTTAAATCAATTGGAATGCCTGAAAAGAATTTTGACAACCTACACTGGATGAATTTCAACTAATTTCTGCAAACTTGGTCTGCTCCTAAAGGTTTCTCCACTAGTGCTTCAAACATTTATAGTCTTCTCTCCAGATAGCTCCAGCCTGGCCACATATCCTGCTACTTCAAAACATCACCAGAAGCCATTACTATTCCTTAAATATTTCTTCATTTTCATCTCCTTCTAATGAATTTGGTGTATGAATTTTCTATTTGCTTCTGTGTATATTTTCTTGCATTGCTTTTAGTCTAATGCAGTCATTTGGGAAGTAGTATGCAAGGAAAATTGTTAGATCCCATGATTTTCTGGGAATACTTATTTATGAGGGGAAAATAAAATCTGCTATTTCTTGGTAAGCCATCCACAAAGAATTTTAATAAGATATAGTATTTTGTAAGCCCAAACCAGGAAACCAAGACAGAGAATGAGCTCACATTAATTCACTTAAAAGTTATATTTTAATCATTTGCTTCGTGCCAGTCTTTAAATAAACAAGGTACCTAGTGGGGACAACTCCAAGTTTATTGCATGGAAGATAGATGGTAAACAAACAAGCAAACAGAAATGATAAAAAATATATAAAGTATATTCATAAATGAAGAGAAAAATATAGCAAGATAAGGAAGAAACAAAAAGAGAAAAGGCAGTAAGTCAAAGGGTAAATACCTTTTATGATGGTTGAAGAAGGCCTACTTAATAAGATATACTTGAGTACAAGTAAGAGAAATGAGAGCAAGTCATGTGTCTGTCAGAGGAATATTTCAGGCAAAAAGAAGAAATGTCAGGTGAGGATATTTGATCGAGATGTGCTTGATATGTTTGAAGAAAAAGGGAAGAGAGCAATATGACTGAAGATTAGAAAGAATAGAGGAAAGTTGTTGGACACAATGTCTAAAATATTGCAAAGGATCAGACATTAAAAGGTACTGTGAACCATTGTAAAAGAAAAAAAAATGTCTCTTGCTTTTAGTGGCATGTGAAGACATTAAAAGATAATATGATCTGCTTTATGCTTTAAAAAAATCATTTGACTGCTGGATTGCAAATGGATATTAGTGTGTCCGAATAGGAGAAAGAACACTTAGACCTTTGCAATAATCCAGGGAAGAAATTCAGAATTTGAATCAGGAAGGCAGTAATGGAGTTAGACATTTTCAAAATTCTGTATATATGCTAATGGTAAGACCAATTGGATTTTCTGTAAATACAATAGAACAAAAGAACTATGAACAAATCCATGATTTTGGCATAAACAACTAGTAGAGTTATTCTTTAATGAGATGACGAAAACTGAAGAGTAATTAAGTTGGGATGCAGAGAAAAACTGACAGTTAAACTTTATACATACTACTAAGTTTGAGAAGCAAAATTACCATCCAAAAGGAATTGTTAAGAAAATGGCCACATGTATGTCTATATTGATCCAGGCTGCAGATATAAATTTAGAAGTCATTGGTTTTTACATGATCTTAAAGCAAGTATCTGGGTGAGATAACTCTTCAATAAGAGAAAATAGAGAAGTCAAGAGATCCAAGGAACAAGGTATGGAGATGAAGCGTCACTATCAAAGGTGACTAAGTGACTTTTAGGTACAAAAAATGAAAACAGTATCCCAGAATACAAATAAAGGAAGTATGAATATAAGGTGGAAATTAGATGAAAAAAAAAAAACCACATGTGGATCCAAGGCAGGGCATTTGTGACTTTTGACAAGTATTTTCAATGGAGTAGTGCCCATTGATTGATTTGAATAAAATGTAACTGAGCATGTTCAAGAGAATACGTAAGCAAGCATACAGACATCATTTTCAGGAGTTTTGTTACAAAGAGTAACAGTAAAATAGAGCAGAGAGTGGAAGAAAGTGTGAACTCCGAAATTATTTTCCATATGTGAGAGATTATATTATATCTGCATACTGTTAAGAAATAACCATAAGAAAATAATAAAGAAAGGAGGTGAAATTGATGGAGCACAATTGTTGAGTTTAGTCTTAGAGAGAAGCATAGAGATGCTATTCCTAATGATGGAGGTCAGGCATATTGCTTGTGTATGGTTCCAAGTAGACACAGATATTACAGTGAGGCCATGTAGGAATTTTCTTTCAAGTGCTTATGCTTTCTCAATGAAATAGGAAACAAGGTTACCATCTGAAAAAAAAGATGGTAAAGTGTATGTTCAATGATTGATGAAAAGGAAATAGTCATCTAACAAGTAAAATGAATGGACTAGGAAAATGAGACAGGATTACCCAACAGAAGACGAGCCCACTTGAAGACAGTAGTCATGCATTTCAAGAATATTCAGCATAGTTTTATTTTCTGTATTCATGCTCAGCTATGCAGGCTAAGAAGCAGAATAAGTAGAGAGATGGTTTCAACCAAGGTTGGGTGTTGCCTGGTAAATCCAATGAAGAGATAGAGCAAGACAGGGGGAGTGATTTTAATTGGGGGCCTACTAATAAATACCACTAATAAATATTACTAATAAAGTCCATGAGAGCCAAAATATGACCTTGAATATATCCCACCTGAATTTAGAGATCATCTGAAGAACAGAGTTCATGCATTAAACACTAAAGACCGAAGACCAGAAGAGTTGTGGGATGACATCAAGGACATCATACATGAAGAGAGCAAAAAGGCATTAAGAAGACAAGAAAGATTTCAAAGATCAGCTAGAGAAGATAAAACCAGGTACTATAATAAAATATGCAAAGATTTGAAACTAGAAAACTGAAAGGAAAGAACATGGTCAGCATTTCTCAAGCTGGGGGAACTGAAGAAAAAATTCAAGCCTCAACTTTCATTATTGAAAGATTCTCTGGGAAAATTATTGAATGGTGCAGAATGTATCAAGAAAAGATGGAAGGAATACACAGAAACATTGTATCAAAAGGAAATGGTTAATGTTCAACCATTTCAAAAGGTACCATATGTACAAAAGCCAATGATACTCAGGGAGGAAGTCCAAAGTGCATTGAAAAAATTGGCAAAGAACAAGGCACCAGGAATTGATGGAATAAAAATTGAAATCTTTCAAGAAAGTGAGGCAGTACAAGAGACACTCACTCATCTCTGCCAAGAAATTTGGAAGACAACTATGAAGTTCCATTGCAACCTGTAAGCAAATAGATTTGCTTAGTTACACCAGAGAATGCAAGCTTAGTAAGGCATAAAACAAGAGAATGACAGTGAAAATGTAATATTTGTGGAAAACCTATGTTGTGACCCATAGCTACCCTATGCACAAAATAATTGAAAAAGGCCAGGACCACCACAATCCTCAGAATTCTTATATTTGAGCCCATTATAGTTGCCACTGTGTCAGTCCATCTAGTTGGTTGTCTTCCTCTTTTTCATTGACCCTCCACTTTACCAAGTACAATGTCCTTCCCCAGAGACTGATCCCTCCTGACAACATGCCAAAGTACAAGAGACTTAGTCTCACCATCCTCACCATATTGTTCACCAAGGTGGAAAAATAATGTTGGTATCGATGCTTTAATTGAACTATAACATAAATGTGGTTTAAGGTAGAGAACCTTATCATTCAAATTATTGTTGTTGTTGCTGTTAATTGCCATTGAGTCAGTTCTGACCCATAGTGACCCTATATAGGGTTTCCAAGGAGTGGCTGATGAGCTTGAACTTCCAACCTTGTGGTTCAAGCTGACAATCAGTCCAGCACATTAACCCACAGCTCCACACCAGAACTCCAATTCGAATTGTAGAGAAACTGTAATTTTATAAAAACTGAGGGCCTGGAGTTCAAATAAGGGAGTAAATGATTGTAGTTCAATTAAGAAAAACACACGATACTTGGAAGAAAAAGAGTCAAGGAACTTGGAAGTTAGAATGGTGCAAGGATTACTAATTTAGAGTAAAATTAGTCAGTGAAAATCAGGAATTTTTTAGAGAAAATAGCAGTGAGTTAAGAGCTAAAATCTTCAAGAAATGAGGAAGTGATGTGTCTACACAATAAAAGAAGGGACAAACCCAGTTGCCAATTAGTCAGTTCGGACTCATGGTGTCGCCACATGTAAAAGAATAGAACGACTCATTAGAATTTTCAATGGTTGATTTTTCAGAAGGAAATCATCAAGCCTTAGTTCCAAGGCACCTCTGGGTGGAATAAAGCCTCATACCTTTCTTTCAGCAACCAAGCATATTAACCTGTACCACCCAAGTACTCCAAGAAGGGGCAACAGAAAGTATACTCTGACCCTTTGAGTTTCAAGATTGGAGCCTTTTCAGGAGAGACTGACAATGGTCTGTGACAATGATAAGCAAAAAAATACTTAAATGGGTTCAATTTTGAGCCATAAATCAGAATAAGGAATGTACACAGTTAAATAGGGATGAGATTTCAAGTCACAAGAGATGACCTGGGCAGTTGTAGGCTTTGTGCTGAAGTTAAAATATACAGAAATTAAGGACATAAATGGGATTGTTGTTGTTGTCAGGTGCCATGAAGTTGGAACTGACTCATACCGACCCCATGCACAGAAGAATGAAACAATGTCCGATCCTGGGCCAACCTCACTACCGCTGCCACACTTGACGCCATCAATGATGCCACCTGGCTGATCCATCTCGTTGGGGGTCTTCCACTTGTTCTCTGACCCTCCATCTTACCCAGCATGACATCCTTTTCCAGCGACTGTTCCCTCCGGACAATATGTCCAAAGTATGAGAGACGAAGCTTAGCCATCTTGGCCTCCAAGGAGCACTCTGGCTGCATTTCTTCCAAAACAGATCTATTGGTTCTTTTGGCAGTCCATGGCACTTTTAGTATATTTTTAGTAAATATACTCCTGACCAAATTGCAGAGGAATGTGAGTATGGGAAAGAAGAAGAGTAGAGGAGTCCTTTATGTTGCTTTCTGCATTGTTGTTGGTGGTAAGGGTTGTGGAGTAGGTTTTGACTCTTAGTTACCTTGTATAGGGTTTCCAAGGAGCAACTGATGGGTTTGGATTGCTAACCTTGTGGTTAGGAGTCCTACAGTACCACACCATGAGTCCTAACCCTGGTAAAATTATCTTGTTGTTGTTTTTAAGTGCTATGGAGTTGATTCTGACTCATAGCTACCCTGTACAGGGTTTTAAGGAGCAGCTGGTGGGTTTGAACTGCTGAACTTGTGGTTTTCAGTCCAGTGCTGATCCTACAGTACCACACCAGGAGTCCAAAAAGATCCTAAGTTTTATTAATTTTCCATGACCTTTTTAAAATAAAAAAAGTCATCTCTTTTTTTAAAAAGCCTATGCAGAAGTAACCTGGTCTTTCTGTGGTACCAGATACCACACATATCCCCCAAATAAGATTGGATCATATACCACTTTGCCCAGAGTCCTCAAATATACTTTACTAAAAGAGTTCCACCTTTCATAAACCCTTAATTTACATTGAGGCAGACTAAAGAGCTAGCTAAAATCTGAAGCTGCAACTTCAAATCTCCTGCCTTTCCCTTAATCAGTAGTCAGTCAATTCTCATGCAAACTGTCCATTTTATTCCTTTACCTTAAACCTTGTCCCCAATTTATCACCTCCCAGTGTTGTTTCATTCTTTCAACAAACAGTTATCAGACACCTATTATGTGCTGTGCTGCAGAGGATGCAAAGATGAATAGATGTTATTTCTGCCCTAGAGGTACTCAGACCCTTGGGTGAGAAGCAAACATGCAAACAAGTAACATAACACTTTGTGGAATGTGGCATAATGAAGGGATGTACACAACATAGTGCTATTTCCAGACTCCAGAATTCACTTTAGAGTTGATTATATATATATATATATATTGCTGGTTTTTCTCCTGCTGGCATTTTCTCAATCAGTTTGGAAGAGATGACTTTCTCCTTTCTTGTATTCAAAACCTTATTTAATTTAGAGCAGAATTCAGAGCTCCAACTCCTCCATCTTTCATTCCAACACTTCTTGACTTCTTGACAGTGGACTGTCACTATCCCACTCATTTCTCACAGGCTTGAGTTGTTGTTCTTGTTCTTGTTCATTGGCTTAGAGCCAATTTCTACTCATGGTGACTAATGTGTGAGGAGCAGAACACACCCATAGGGTTTTCTAGGCTGTGGCTTTTTGTAAGCAGATTGTCAGGCCTGTCTTCCAAAACACCTCTGGGTGGGTTCAAATTGTCAAGCTTTTGGTTAGTAGCACAGCATTTACCCCTTTGTTCTACCCAGGGATTCCTACAGGTGTGAGTAGTTACAAAAAGAAAAAAAAAAGAATGGAAGTTAAAAGCAAAGGACTTGAATTAAGAACTCTGTTTGGCTCTCAATCACTTCCTTATTCATTCACTCATTTATTTGATATAAATGTGGACTCACTAAAACCAAGTACAAGCATGGGATGAGGAACTTCTTAGTGTCTAATGAAACAAATCAGGGGACACTGAAGCTGGGATGAAGGTTTGTCGACCCTCTAATATTTCCTTGCAGAGAAGAAGGGATATGTCTGTTTGGAAGGAGACAAATGCAAATGCTAAAACATAGATTTTGTGTTGCTTTTTAGCCAGTTTTCAAATATTTCCCTGCCTCATTATTCCTTAATTCCCTCTCCTCCTTTTCTTCCTCCTTTCTGCCCACCTCTGGCCTATGCTCTATGTTGTTGTCACTATTTTCATGACTCTTGCAATCAGTTTCTTAGACTACTTTCAAAGAACCATCTCAGTTCTTGACTTTCTTTTGCTTTTCTTCCCTTGTTTTAAGAACTGAAAGTATAACCTTTCCCTTTGGGTTTCAATACTGGAGCAATTACAGGCATAGAATTAGGTTCTGAGAAAACAAAATTAAGACACTGTACCATGAAAGAGCTTGAATTCTTGGGAGTTGGGGTAACTGGTACTTAAATTGTTGTTGTTGTTAAGTGCAGTCAAGTGGATTCTGAATCATAGCAACCTTGTATAGGGTTTCCAAGGAGCAGCTGGTGGGTTTGAACTGCCAATCTTGTGATTTGAAGTCCAACGCTGATACTTAGCACCACACCAGAAGTCTTGGTATTTAAATAGATAATTTTAATATAATGTAGTAAGGTATGTTCAAGGAACAAGAAGGAAATATACTCTGACTAAGGCTGGAAGATGCAGAAGCAGAAGAAATCATTAGGAATTATATCCCTTTCTTATATCTGGTTTCTATATAATAAAGTTTGTAGGAATACTATTCATTCCAGCACTTTCTGGGGCTAACATTTGTTGAGCATGCCCATTAGTTTATTTAATTCTCACACAATCCTATAAGATAAAATTATTGTTGGCATTTTATAGCTGGAAAAAAAAAAAAAAAAAAAAAAACAGGTTCAGAGAATCTGGGTCAATACCCAAGTTTTTAAACAATATGCTATAAAGCCACAATCATTTGTGTTAAAACAAAACACATTCTGGCACATGAATTCTAGGATAGTACTAGACACATATCAAATTGTTTGAAAATACTTTGTTTTTGTTCATAAATATTTGGATCCAATAACAGTCTTCATATCAAACTCAGAGGCAGAAATGAAATCCATAGCGTCTAACATTCCACTCCAATACAAATTAGACCTAGATTTTTTTCTTGTGTGTTTGTTTTGTGAGAATGGCAAGTGGGCCTGTGTTTGTTTAATGGAGTAAAGTCAGAGAAGAAGAAAGAAACTATGCCATAATGCATACTTCTCTATGAAATAAACCCAGATACAGCTTTTCTAATTTAAACAATTTAGGAAAAGATGATGCCAACAGTTGCAAGTCTTGAACAGTGTAATCAATGTCATTGAATTGTTCATATAGAAACTGTTCAGTGGATGTATGCTTAGCTATGTATATTTTCAACAACAACAACAACGAATAAGAGTTTCCCTCTTGCTTTTTTCAGTGTAGACACTGAGGAAATCAGGCCATTCCACTGATTGCCTCATCCTCTGTGCACACCAACCAGGTAGGGCTTGTATCCAACTGCCCTTCTGATGTTCCCTTGCTGTTCACATGAAAGAAAAGCTTGAAATAAAATTTACTCTTTGCTCTCAGCAAGAACTAATACTTATCAAATGCCCTGGTCAAACACAATAAAATCATACTGTGTAAGGAAATTGCTTTTGTAATTGATTTACTAGTTTTCATAGAGGAAAAAGCATTTCAGTAGCATTTTCATTAAATTGCTTGTCTATGACAACCAAAAACATATCTAGTTTTCAGCTTTTTAAAGACCCAGTATAGCTATTGCTTGAATTTTTTTTTTTTTTTTTTTTTTTTTTTTTAGAGTAACAGAATAAAGAAAAGTATTAAAGCTAATGGTGCATTGTATGGTAAATAAAAGATCTAAACTTGTGCTTTTTTGTAAAGAAATATAAAATTAGACATTATTTATGGAGAAAACAATGCTTTTGTTTTTGCTGTTTCCATTTGAAAGAAACATGAGAGAGGAGTAGTCTGGCTTTGTTTATACGAAAAAAAACACAAAAACAAAATGTCTTAATCAATGCCCTGATCCTTAAACAGGGTTCATTTGCAAAAACAATCTCAACAACTCTGGTTCTGCCCCACAATAACATCATGGCTGCTGATAGAAAGTGTCTGTTGCTTAAAATATCTAAAAAAGATCTAAGTGTTTCTAAGTTTCTTATTAAGAATAAGCACTGGACTGCTAACCACAAGGTTTTGTTGTTGTATGCCATTGAGTTGGTTCCAACTAAGAAACCTTGTACAGCAATTCTGAGGAGGAGTTGGTGAGCTTAAACTTTCACCCTTGTGGTTCAAAGCAATTATGCATTAGACCACAGAGCCACACCAGGACTCCCAAAGGTAGGCAGTTCAAATCCACCAACTGTTCTGCAGGAGAAAGATGAAGTTTTGTGTTTCTGTAAAAATTTATTGCCTCAGAAACCCTAGACAGGGTCCTTGTGGGTCAGAACTCACTTGTCAGCCCAAAACAAGTTTCTTACAGATGAAGTCACTAAAACAAAACAAAGCTACTGATTGAAGATTTCTTGGGTTAAAAATCTTTATTTAGTCATTTCTATATTAGACTGTTGTGGAGCTGTGAGTTAATGCACTGGACTGCAAGGTAGGTTTGAATTGCAAGGTTGGAAGTTCAAGCTCATCAACTGCTCCTTGGAAACCCTGTACAGGGTCACTATGGGTCAGAGCTGCCTCAGCAGCACTTAACAACAACAACAACTATTAGACTGCAAGATTCTGAGAACATAGCATGGGCATGGACAATTTGTCCCCAGGGCCATGCATAAGAAAGTAGTCCACATTCAATGTATACCTTTGAATCCAAATCATTTCTCTTTGAATCAAAACTGAAAGTCTTTAAAGGATGTCCAAACAATATTTTTCATCAGTAACTTTTCAGAGTGGAAAGCTTCCCAAGTTCCCACTTGATCTCCCCTTCTTAGGCCACATGAGAGGAAAGAATGAGATTTAGGAACCAGGGCAAGAAATCATGGAGGGTAGAAGAGAAAACTATAAGAAATAGAAAAATTTCACTTGAGAAAATCAAACCAAAATCTTGAATTCCAAACCCAAATAATAATCATTGTCAACCTATAAATATGTAAACTGATGATTAATCTGTAAATACACAGACATTATAAGAAATTGGACAAAGTATAAGTAATACAGAAACAGCTACAGGATACATTGACAGAGAAATTCCAGAGGTTCAAGCTGGATTCAGAAGAGGCTGTGGAATGAGGGATATTATTGCTGATGTCTGATGGATCTTGGCTGAAAGCAGAGAATACCAGAAAGATGTTTACTTGTGCTTTATTGATTACACAAAGGCTTTCAATTGTGTGGATCATGACAAGCTATGAACAACATTACAAAGTATGAGTATTCCAGAACACTTAATTGTGCTCATGAGGAATCTGTACATGGACCAAGAGGCAGTTGTTCGAACAGAACATGGGAAC
>NW_006408591.1:10217994-10235360 GCF_000296735.1 Chrysochloris asiatica | reverse complement strand
CAGGGGAGAAAAGGGGAGAGGCATTTAAACATGTATAAGTTTTTTCATTATGTTTTTGAGAAATTATAGCTCCTCAAAGACAAAGCACATACTCAATATATATAAGGGTAAGTCCAAAAGTACACATATAAAGTCATGTAAACCTTTATTAAATAAAAATATCAACATATGAAGCTATTGTTTTTTTAACATATTTTTCCCTCTAAATCTATATAGTTCTTAAGGTGCTGTTCCCATCTCTCTAACTCTTCTGCAAAGAATCCTGAACTCTTCAGTTTCTACCATGTCAGGGAACACAAATCGTGTTTCTTTTATACGTTCTTTGAGTTTTGAAAACAAAAGGAAAATTCTGGAAGGGAAAGATCAGGGCTATAGAATAGATGGAGTAAGGTTTCCCAACAAAGCCCTCATAGGACAGCCTTTGCTGCCCTTGAAGAATAAGCAGGAACATTGTCATGATGGAAAATAAAATTCCTCAGTGTAATTTTTCTTGCCTTTTTCTCACCAACACAGTACTCAATTTTCTGCAGACTTCTTCCTAAAATGCTCCATAATAATCCTGTTTCCTTTGAGCAAATCTATCAAGATTACCTCTGGTTGTTGTTGTTGTTAAGTACTGTGGAGTCGGTTCCAACTCATAGTGACCCTGCACAGGGTTTCCAAGGCTGTAAATCTTTACAGAAGCAGAACGCCTCATCTTTTCCTGTGGAACTGCTGGTAGTTTCAAACTGCTGACCTTGAGGACGGCAGTCCGACTTGTAACCACTACACTACCAGAGCTCCTTAGATTACCTCTAAGGATCCCAAAAAGAAACAATTACCATAAACTTTTGAGCCTTGAATTTTACTGGACCAGCAGATGTCTTCCAAAGCCACTGTCTTGATTGGACACTTTTTTCAAGGCACCCTAATGAGACAAACATAAGTACATTACTGAGAAAACTTGTTTATAGCCATCCACTGACCATAGCAATATGTTTAAATAAGTCTTATTTGGAATAAAGCTGGAGCCTAGTAACAATACTTCTTGGCTTAAATTGCATATATGTCGTAATCCTATGTGGTATCATGCACCAATGCTAAAGTCAGTGATGATAAAATTGAAGAATTATGTCAAATATTTCAGTCTGAAATTTATCAAGCATGCAATCAAATGTATTGATAATTACTGGTTATTAGAATGTATAGATTGGAAACAAAGAGGAAGAGTCAGTAGTTGGAAAATTATGCACTTGGTGATAGAAATGATGCCACAGAATCCATGATAGAATTTTACAAGATCAATAACTTCTTCCTTGCAAATACCTTTTCAATACAACATTAAAGATGACTCTAAACATGGACCTCACCAGATAATATATACAAAAATAAATTTGACTAAATTTGTAGGAAGAGATGGTGGAAAAGCCCCATAGCATCAGCCCAAACAAGGTCAAGGGAAGACTATAGAACAGGCCATTAATTGCTCATATGAAAGATCATGATGAAGCTGAAGAAAATTAAACACTCATGGAAGCGGCAGTGAAGAAATCAAAGGACATAATGCACTAGGCAAATCTGCTGTGTAAGACCTCTTTAAATTGTTTAGGAGCAAAGGTATCAGTTTAATAACTAAGCTGTGTCTGACCCAACCATGGTATTTTCTATAGCTTCATCTGCATGTGAAAATTGGACCAAAGAAGAATAGATACATTTTAGTTATGGTGTTGGAGAAGAATATTGAAAATACCATGGACTGCCAGAAAAAACAAATAAATCTGTGTTAGATGAAGCACAATCAGACTTCTCCTTAGAAGCCAGAATGACAAGACTTGACCTGTCATACTTCTAACATATTACCAGCAGGGACTAGTCCTTGAAAAAGGACATCAAACTTGGAGTGGAGGGTCAGCTTAAAAGAAGAAGACACCCAACAAGATGGACTGACACAAAGGCAGCAGTAATGGGCTCAAGCTTAACAAGAATTGTGAGGATGCCATCGGACGGGGCAGTGTTTCATTCTGTTGTGTGTACTGTTGCTATTAGTCAGAACTGATTTGACAGCACCTAACAAGAAGCAATCCTATCAAGTCCTGGTGTGACGCTGTAGGATAACCACTAAACAATCACAAGGTTGGTAGTTCAAATGACCATCCTCAGAAACCCTATACTGGGTCACTATGTGTCAAAACTGACTCAATGGCACTTAACACCAAAAGCAATCCTATTTTTTCTATTACCCTTGTGTTCTAATATGCTGTTACTATACTTGGAGTCTTTGCCTTTAAATTAAATTTATACCCTGTTCTGGACAGAAGCATCTTGATTAGAACAGGTTATAAAAAAAGAGGTCCCCAATCTTACACAGCTTCATTAAATAACTCATAAGGAAGAAGTGCAGCCAGAGTGCTCATTGGAGGTCAAGATGGTCAAACTTTGTCTCTCATGCTTTGGACATATTGTCAGGAGGGACCAGGCACTGGAGAAGGATATCATGTTTGGTAAGGTGGAGGGTCAGAGAAAAAACAGCAAGACCCACAACAAGATGGATTGGCCAAGTGGCAGCACTGATGGACTCAAGCGTGGCAACAGTAGTGAGGTGGCCCAGGATCGGACAGTTTTTCGTTCTGTTGTGCATAAGGTCACTATATGTCAGTACCGACTCGATGGCACCTAACAACAATAACAAAACCACTTTAGTAACATTCTTAGAAATGTCATTAACTTAGAAAATTTTATTTATCAAATTATGTCAATTTTTACCTAAATGGTTTGCACTCATTTAAAACAGTTTTTCATATATAATTTCAACATGTAAAAAAAAAAAAAAAAGATATGTTGCAGAATCTTTAGTAATAATCAAGCTTAGTTGTACAATTCCATATAGAAAAGGAATACCATTTAAGACCAGCAGTTACAATACTTTTTGTGCAGAGAACACTTAAAAAAAAAAAAAGAATTTTTCTGATCTCAATTGCTTTATATGTTATAATTCATGGATTTCTGGAATTCATAATTTAATATGATTTAGATGTCACCTAGAGGTGCTAAACAAATTCTCCTTCTTAGAATTGTCTGTCTAAATAAGAATGACGCTAACTTCAGCATTTTCTCTCTGATTAGAGACAGTATAGATTTTCAGTCGCCTCCATGTAATATAAATCAATAAAGAATAATTTTCCGGGCAGTAAATCAATTGTCAGTTCACAGACCCTAATACCCCTGTGCAGGATTTATTGAAAAAATGAATGGCAGACTTGTTAGGAGATGTACAGCATGCTTTATAGGAACGTAATAGTGTAAACCCCAGACTATTACATTTACTATAGTGAGGATCCAAACAGGAATAACTCTTTCATTTCCATGGAACACAAACTCACATAGATGCTCTATAGATAAAATGAAATCATTTAGAAGATTATAGAAAGGTAATGAGAATGCCATAGCCATTTGTCAGAACTCAGTTCCTTGGGTATGCTGTTGTTGTTGTTAAGTGCTGTCGAGTGGGTTCTGACCCATAGCGACCCTATATAGGGTTTCTAAGGAGCAGCTGGTAAGCTTGAACCGACAGCTTTGCAGTTCAAACGGCTTTGCAGTCTGGCGCATTAATCCACAGCGCCACACCAGAAGTTGACTTGAAACGTTAATAACATTCTAAACCTTTGCCTCTAAAATGGAAATCTCTAGCCACATGTGGCAATTGAGAGCACTTGCAATTTGCCAAATTAAATGAAAATGTTCTTTTCATGTAAAATAAACATTATTTTAAAAGTATCTAAAATGTCTCATTAATAGTTTTTGCATTTATTATTATTTTGTGTACATTATTGTATTGAAATAATAACATTCTGGACATATTTGCATAAATAAAATTATCTTATCATTTTGTTTCTTTTTTGTTGTTTTATTGTGAATTATGTGATAGTTTACATGGGAGAGCATTAGCTTTACATTCATCCTATTGTATATTTTTTCATTGCCATGGTTACAATCCCCTCCATGCATCACCAGCCACCCAAAGGGTATACCTCACAAGCCTGCCTCTCGGTCAACAGCACATAGCCCCTCCCCCTCTTTGGGTCTAGAGTCCCCAGCCTCTCCATCTCTCCACGTTGTCGTCTCTGCCTCCATCTCTGGCGTCACTGTTCTCTGGGTAGGGTCCACACTCTGCTCTTCTCCCTTGATGGTCCCAGGGACCTCTGCTCCTGGACGGCAAAGTCAACCATTCCCTTCCTTTTGTTACAAAAAGACTACCTTTACATTTCCAACCCTCACAGTCAGTCCTGATTAACTGTTTCTTTTTATGTATTTTTTAAACATGGCTATTAGTAGTCCTGGAGTCCTGGTATGATGCTGTGGGTTAATGTGCCACACTACAAAGCCATCTGAACTGCAAGATCAGCGGTTCAAGCTCACCAACTGCTCCTCAGAAATCCTATACAGGGTCACTATGGGTCAGAATCGACTCGACATCACTTAACAACAACAACAATTAGTAGTTCTGGTGTGGCACCATAGGATAAATGATTGACAGCTGACCACAAGGTCAACAGTTCAAATCCAACAACCATTCCTTGGAAGCACTACACAGGGTAGTTTTAACAGTAGCTAGTCTAATTTACTGTACTAATATATGTTCAGCACCTTAAACAGGGCCTGGCTTTAGAAAAATTCAAAAGCACTTGCCAAATGAAAGACAAAATGAGAATATAGGATTTAATAATTATTAAGTATGAAGAAAAACATGGCATCAGGACTGGAGGAAGACGCATTAACAACCTGAGATATGCAGATGATATAACCTTGCTTGATGAAAGTGAAGAAGACTTAAAACATTTACTGGTGAAGATCAAAGAGCACAGCCTTTGGTATGGATTACATCTCAATGTAAAGAAAACAAAAATCCTCACCACTGGACCAATAAGCAACATTCTTATCAACGGAGAAGACTAAAGTTGTCAAGGACTTCATTCTTCTTGGATCTACTATCAACACTCACAGAAGCAGCAGTCAAGTGATCAGATAACATATTGCATTAGGCAAATCTGTTGCACAAGACCTTTTTAAAGTGTTGAAGAGCAAAGATGTCAGCTTGAAGACTAAGGTGCACCTGACCCAAGCCATGGTGTTTTCAACAACCTCATATGCAAGTGAAAGCTGGACAGTGAATAAGGAAGACTGTAGAATAATTGATGCTTTTGAGTTTTGGTGTTGGATGAGAATATTGAAAGTGCCATGGGTCGCCAAAAGAACCAATAGATCCATTTTGGAAGCAGTGCAGCCAGAGTGCTCCTTGGAGGCCTCGATGGCTAAACTTCATCTCTCAAACTTGGGATATATTGTCAGGAGGGACCAGTCGCTGGAGAAGGATATCATGTTTGGTAGGATGGAGGGTCAGAGAAAAAGAGGAAGACCCCCCAGTGAGATGGAGTGGCAAAGTGGCAGTGTCAGTGGGCTCAAGCATGGCAACAATAGTGAGGTTGGTCCAGGATCGGTTGGTTTGTTCTGCTGTGTATAAGGTTGCTATGAGTTGGTACAGACTCAATGGCACCTAACAACAGCAACTACAAGTATGTAGAGTTCCAAAACACATAAAGTATGATTCAAATGCAAAACAAACATATATAAGTTTTCCTGTATACAGGATAATGAACTGGACTACAAGGTCAATTTGAGCCACAAGTTCGGCTGTTGTAACCCATCAGCTGCTCCTTGAAAACTCTATACAGGGTCACTATGAGTCAGAACCGACTCAACGGCACTTAACAACTACAACAAGCCAATAATAGGAACACTCTAATTGAAATGAACTGCCACAGAAGCTGCATTAATGGGTTCAAACATAGAAATGATTGTGAGGATGGTAGACATTGGGACAGTATTTCATTCTGTTGTATATAGGGTGTATGATTGGGAACTAATGCATTGGCATCTAACATCAACAACAAGCAAGAAATATTCACAGAGGAGAGAGATGGAACTCTAGATAATGAAGAAAGAATTACTGAAACATAAACAAAAACAAAACAGAGACATAACAACAGTGCCATCAAGTCCATCTTGACTCATAATGACCCTGTATAGGGTTTTTAAGTTACACATAATTCTTCATCCCAGATTCTCATCTCTCAATATCACTTCAGAAATAAGAATGGAACTCTTCTAGAAATCATCCCTAAAACAATGAAAAAAATAATTAGCATTTATATTGGAAATGTGTTGTTGTTTTTGTTAACTTCTAGCAAATCGGTTCCAAATCACAGTGATCCTGTAAAGGGTTTCTGAGGAACAGCTGGTGACTTTGAACCACCAAACTTGAGGTTCAAACTAACTTTGTGGTCCAGTGCATTATCCTGCAGTTCCACACCAGGGCTCCCATGGGAGATGTATGCACTTATTATACAGGATAAAAAAAAAAAAAAAAAAAAATACTTCGCTTATTATACAAGGAAAAAAAGCCAAAAAACTCACTTATATCAAGTTGGCTAGACTCACAGAGATCCTATACAGAAGAAATAAAAGTTATGCTTATTCTATTATGAATAAAAATAGTTGTCATAAATTTAGACTGGGTTCATTCTTTATGCTTAATAAAGTCTGCACACAAGCACCTGAAGAGAAAGTAGATAGAAAATGTGCCCATTAAAATATTTACCCTTCCAAGGAACCTAAAGTGGTAAGAAATATAGGCTTAATTATCTTCTTAGATTTTCAGCTACCACATGAATTTGAAGTCCTACTAAATTTGAAAAATAGAGTACAAGTTCAATATCGAATTTAAATCTACTGTTTTAAAAAATACTTTCCTTTGGGTTCCAAACTATAATAAAATAGTCCATATCATCATGAGTTTTACTACATTATTATGATATAAAATATTCTCTAAAGATATATACATAATTTATAATCATTGCAATTCCCAAAAACTAATAGCCAGAAGCATTTGACTTTTACCTTCAAATATTATAACTCAAATCCAGTTAGAACACTATCTGAATCAGCAAAGAGCTTCTTTAGTAGGAAACAATCATCATTTTTTAAAAAAGAACTCTGCTAATAGGTTAATGGTTATTAATTGTTTGATGTGTTACTCTCCACGGGTAACTTTTTTTTTTTTTTGATAGGAATCTACTAAGAATATGCTCTAATATAATTCTAGTGGCAAACTTTTCAAGGACCCAAAGCAGGAAACTTTATGTGTATGAAAGAGAATCATAGGGGAAAAGAGTATGTGCTAATCTCAACCATATTAAATTCCTGAAGCTAACAGAATAATGTACTACAAACCGTGTGTCTTAAAATCACATGAATGTACTATTTCACAGTTCTGAAGGAAATAACTCCTAAAGCGAGGTGTTAGCGGTGTTGGTTTCTTCTGAAGACTCTGAGGAAGAAATTGTCTATCCATGCTTCTCTTCTAACCTCTAATGCTGGTACTTGTTAGCATTCTAGGGTTTGTCATTTTGTTGTTAAGTGCGTTGGAGTCAGTTCCAACTCATACCAACCCCGTATAGGATTTCCAAGCAGCAGTTTGTGGGCTTGAATTACCAACCTTGTGGTTAGTAGTCCAGTGCTTATCCTACAGTGCCGCATCAGTGGTTTATGACAGTGTAACTTCAATCACTGTAGAGTCTTCTTCTCCAGGTTTCTGTCTCCCTTTTGTCTTCTTATAAAGATGCCAGTCATTGGACTTAAGGCCCACACTAATTCTGAAATGTTTTCTTCTTGAGATCCTTAACTAATTACATCTGAAAGAACTTTGTAGTTTGTTTTTTTTTTTACTATAAATGGAATAAGTATAGCAGGAAACCTCCAATTTAAGAGAGGCACCACCTTCCACTATCTTAAACTGAATTTACCTTCCTGGTAGATATTTAAATCTGTGACTACACAACTTAACAACAACAAGAACACCATGGATATATAGCAAAGGTACAATAAGTAAAAGTCGCATTAAGAACTATGTACCTCAATACTGATCTCCAGTTTAGGAACAGGTAATTCACTACATAGAGAAAGTACTCATTCTATTTTTTTTTTTAAATAACTTCAATTTCTGATTCGTTCTTTCTTCTACTCCTATAATTTATATTCACTGACTTTGGGTCTTACCCCTAAAATCCTAAACTAATATTAAATATAATTAACCCTCCATCATGACAAGCTATGGACAACATTGCGAAGTATGAGTATTCCTGAATATTTAATTGTGCTCATGAGGAATCTGTACATGGACCAAAAGAAAGTTGTTCAAGCAGAACATGGGAAAACTGAATGGTTTAAAATTAAGAAAGGTGTACGACAGGCTTGTACTCATTCACCATACTTATTCAACCTGTATGCTGAGCAAATCATCTGAGAAGCTGGGTTATATAAAGAAAAACATGGCATCAGAATTGGAGGAAGACTCATTAACAAGCTGAGATATGCAGTTGATACAACCTTGCTTGCTGAAAGTGAAGAGGACTTTAAACATCTACTGATGAAGATCAAAGAGCACAGCCTTCGGTATGGATTACATCTCAATGTAAAGAAAACAAAGCTCCTCACCACTGGACCAATAAACAACATTCTTATCAATGGAGAAAAGACATAAGTTGTCAAGGACTTCATTCTTCTTGGATCAACTATCAACACTCACGGAAGCATCAGTCAAGAAATCAAATGACATATTGCATTAGGAAAATCTGCTGCCCAAGACCTTTTTTAAGTGTTGAAGAGAAAGATGTCGGCTTGAGGACTAAGGTGCACCTGACCCAAGCCATGATATTTTCGATAACCTCATATGCATGTGAAAGCTGGACAGTAAATAAGGAAGACTGTACAAAAATTGATACTTTTGAATTATGGTGTTGGAAGAGAATATTGAAAGCACCATGGTCTGCCAAAAGAACCAACAGATCTGTGTTGGAAGAAGGGCAGCCAGAGTGCTCCTTGCAGGCCAAGATGGCCAAACTTCACCTCTCATACTTTGGACATATTGTCAGGAGGTACCAGTCCCTGGAGAAGATACCATGTTTGGTAAGGTGGAGGCTCAGAGAAAAAGAATACCCCAGAGAGATGGATTAGCAAAGTGGCAGCATCAATGGGCTAAAGCACAGCAACAATTTTGAGTGTGGCCCAGGACTGGGCAGTGTTTCATTCTGATGTGCATGAGTCAGTACTGACTCGATGGCATCTAACAACAACAACAACCCTGCATCTAGTCAACATCCTTCATTTGCATGAATAGATATCTATTATAACTTCCCAATATAAGAAATAATTTCTGTGACAGCACTAAAATGTATATTGTAAATTTAAATTAACTTACATCATTGAGCCATTCAGTTCATTGTGGTCATGATTGTTTAAGGAAATTTTCATTTTATGAGATGATTATATTCCAAGTTGATTAATAATCAGTCCTCTTTCACTTCTGTGACTTTGTGGGATATCCTAGGAAAACTCAATATTTATAGGAAGGAGAATTTAAGAAAGATCATCCAGTATAAAGTTAATATGACATTCCTTTGTCCATTATTCTTGGACCCAGGTATTATAGAATAAGACAAAGGGCAATTTGTTTTCATACAAACATATGAATGGCTAAATTAGTCTTACCCTTGATTTAGCAACAAGATATACCCACCACTACACATCCACTTCTATTAAGTCGATTCTGACTCATAGTGACCCTAAATAGGATTTCCAAGGCTGTACATCTTTATCAAAGCAGAAAACCTCATCTTTCTCTGATGGAGCAGCTGATGGATTTGAACCGCCAGTTAGAAATCCATTGCTTATCCTATAGTGCCACCAATTCTCCTTAGCGATTGTTGTTGTTGTTGGTGAGTACTTTCAAGTTGGTGTCGACTCATAGTGACCCTGTATAGGGTTTCCAAGAAGCGGCTCTTGAGTTTGAACCACCAACCTTATGGTTCAAACTGACCTTGAGGTCCAGTGCATTATCCTACAGTGAGTGCCACACCAGGACTTCTTAGCAATAATATAGTAAACTGTTTTCACTATTAAACACATTTGCAGTTCTATAGGAGCTTTAAAGAAAAGTTTAAAACTTGAAGATCTTTTGAGAATGGTAACTTGAAACTATTGACCAATGGCCAAATGTCAGGAGTCTAGAGAATTTGACAAGGGTTCTGAGTCAACCCATGGTATTTTTGGTAATTTAGAATGTATGAGGGATAAATACTCATCACCTTGGACAGTGACTTTTCGAGCTGGAATTATATCTACCAAGTGACTAGATGTCAATATAGTCAGTTCTTTGGAAGGCCTACAGAAATTCTATGGGTCTGGAAAACTGAGATATTTACTTATCTTTCTGATGGCTAAATATAAAGCTGTCACCAAGGCCTTGATGTTTAGGTCAAGTAGAAACTAATTTCCTTTCAAATCCAATATAATAATAATGCCCTATGCATTAATTAGTGGTGATGGGGAAGACAGGGACCCCCTTGCTATCACTTTCAAAGTATGTCATGATTACATTTTCATTTTACCCTATTCTACCAGAGGTGAAACCTTCCCAAATAGTCATTTGATGTATAAAATAGTCAGATTTTACATTTTATTTACTCCCTGTATTCAAATGTTCTTCTGATAGCTTCAAGTCTGTTAGGTGAGTCTTATGGAATAAACACAGAGGTCGCTACACTTTCATGTGACAAATAAGTCTAGGGAACAGCAGTCTCATGGAGAATTGTCTCTGGATACTGAGGTAAATGATGGAGAAACCCAGAGTAGCAATGATGAGTGAGAAGTGAAAGTGACTATCAGGAGAATGCAGAAAAATTAGGCTGCCAATGAAGTGGTGAAATTTATACTAACAGCAGATACGGAAAAGTGGCAATCACAAGACTCAGCTGAAGCACTCTAAGAGACACAGCTGTACAAAACGGACAGATACTATACACTTACATATTAATTTTCTATTGTTATATAACAAATTACTACAAAAGTGTGGCTTAAAGCAGCACCCGTTTGTTAGCCCACAGTTCTGTAGGTGAAAAATTCATGAAGTCTCAATTAGTTTCTCAGGTAAGGGCCTCACAGACTGAAATTAAGGTATTAGTCAGGGCACTTACCCAGAAATTATGGGAAAGGATCCATTTTCAAGTTCATTCTTGTTGGGAGAATACAATACATTGTAACTATATGTCTGGGGACCCTGTTTTCTTACAGTTATCAATTGGGGGGGGGTGCTAACCTACGCTAACAATGGCCACCTGCATTTCTTCTCAGGTGGTCCCCTCCATTTTAAAAGTCAGAAATGACACAATGAATCTTTTTCCCATTCAAAATCTCTCTTACACTCTCTTCTGCTTCTGGCCAGTACAAAACAGTCTTCTTTTTAAAGATTTCAGTGCTTAAATCGGGTGCTAATGGATAATAATAATAATACAAGGAGCTCTGGTAGCGTAGTGGTTATGAACCAGGCTGCGAACCTCAAGGTCAGCATTTCGAAACTACCATCTGTTCCTCAGGAGAAGGATGAGGCGTTCTGCTCCGGTAAAGATTTATAGCCTTGGAAACCCTGTACAGGGTTGCTATGAGTCGGAACTGACTCCACGGCACACAGCCACCACCACCAATGGACAATACAGGACATTCTCCCTATCTTATGGTCAACTGATTGGTAAACATAATTATATCAACAAAGTCCCTTTTGCGACGTACTGTAGCATAATCATAGGCCTGTTACCTCATCATACTATTTTGCTGTGATAAAACATGGCAGGAATGGTATTCTTACAACTCATAACCCTTTCTGTCTGAATAAAACAAATGAGGAAAAGAAAATAGGTAAAACAACAATTTTCAAGACACTGGAAATCAGACTACAAAGAACAGAGATCCTTGAAATACAGGAAAGAAATTAATTTAGTGCTATAATTTCTCATTTTCAATCTTAAAAGAGTATCCCCCGGTCATGGATTAGGGGGGCCAATATGAGGCAAAAATCCGTAGACTCCCAAGATGAAAAAATTTAACTTAAAATCAGAGAAGACCAGGCAGATAGTTGCAAGCCAGAGTACCAAAGAGGAGAAAGTTGCACAGAAGTGCAAATTCCAAAGATATACATAAGCACTGGACCGCAAGATCAGTTTGAACAGCGAGGTTAGTCATTCAAACTCACCAACCGTTCCTTGAAAACCCCATACACAGTCACTATGGGTCATAACCAACTCAGTGGCATTTAACAACAACTCTTTAAGTATTCAGCAGATTACTGATCATCACATGCATGTATGGAAATTATCAGAAATCAGGAGAAGCATTCAAAGTACATACCCACACACTGCCATAAGTAAATTTCAACTCAATGGTAATGACAGCAAGCAACAGAATATACACAAGAATTTTGCTTGAGTTTGTTGTTGTTATGTGTCGTGGAGTCGGTTTCGACTCATAGCGACCATGCATAGGGTTTCCGAGGCTGTGAATCTTTACGGGGGCAAAAAGCCTCATCTTTCTCCCGCGCAACAGCTGGTAGTTTCAAACTGCTGACCCTGAGGTTAGCAGTTCGATTCCTAACCACTACCCTATCAAAGCTCCTCTTGCCTGAGTAGTGGATTATAATAAATCTTAGACTAAACATTGTTCCACTCACAATAATAAGTCTTTAAAATCAGTCCCCAATGAATCAAACTGCTTCCAAATAATTTAGCTGTATTAAAAAGAAGAATAAAAGAGAAAGAAAACTTGATAATACAAAATACCCATTACCACTGGTAACCTCAAGGTCAGCAGTTCGAAACTACCAGCCGCTCCGCGGGAGAAAGATGAGGCTTTCTACTCCCGTAAAGATTTACACCCTCGGAAACCCTGTACAGGGTCGCTATGGGTCGGACCCGACTCGATGGCACTTAACAACAACAACAACATTACCACATATGCTAAAATGAACAATATCTGGCACCAATAATGACCAGGCATACAAAGAATAAATTATTACCAGAATAAACATAAAAATCAATTATTCCATAATTGGACCAATGCTGTTATTCATATTATTAACATGAATAATAGCAAATGAAAACATAAAACATTTTTAATAACTGAACAGCAGATTAGACAATGCAGGGGGCGGGGGCGGAAATGGCTGGATTTGAACACTGCTTTAGAAAGTATCCAAAATGAAATGCAGAAAGAAAACAGAAGTAAGAAGTGGGGAAAGTTTTTAGCCATAATACAACTACAAACAGAAGTAAAATAGAATCCCCAAAAGAATAAAGAAAGAAAATGTATTTGAAATGATAATGGCCTCAAATGTTCTAAACTTGATGATAACATAAACCCTGACACCTGAACATCTCAACAAACTTCTAGCTCAAGAATCGTAAATAAAACTGCACTGTGGAACATAATAATCAAATTTCCCAAAACCAATAGTAAAGAGAGAATCTTAAAAGCCGTCAGAGAAAACAAAGGAATTGTATGTAAAGAAACAGAGATAAGGAAGATAGCAGAATTCTAATCAGAAACACAGAAAACAAAAAGAAAACTGAATAACAATTTAAAAGTACTATAAGAAAAAATAAAACTGCTCACCTAGAATTCTGTATCCAGCAAAAGTACCTTTTAAAAATGAAAAAAGTATTTTTTCAGACACACAAAAAAGTTGAAAGAATTCATCATCAGCAAATCTACACTACAAAAAATGTAGAGGAAATTTTTCAGTAGAAACATATGGTAAATAGTACCAAAATAGAATGGGATCTACAACAAAAAAACAACAACAACAAAAATGAAAAATAACAGAAATAGTAGCTATATTTGCAATTATACAATTTTCTTATTATTTAAATCTATATAAAAGAAAACTAACTAATGGAACAAAAATAATAAATATAAATGTAGCATGGAGTTTATAAAATATTTAATTTTAGTATTCTATTCATATGACTGTGATCCCTGTTGGCACAGTGGGTCATGCATTGGGCAGCTGATGGTTCAAACCCAGGAGATCCACTTCAGGAGAAAGACGAGACTGTCTGCTCGTCTAAAGATTTACAGCCTCAGAAACCTTCTGGGACACTTCTATTCTGATGGCAGTAGGCTTCGTATTGGAATGGTTTTAAAAGGAGCCTTAGTGGCATAATAGCTCTGGTAGCGTAGTGGTTACGAATCAGGCTGCGAACCTTAAGGTCAGCGGTTTGAAACTACCAGCCGCTCCGCAGGAGAAAGATGAGGCTTTCTACTCCAGTACAGATTTATACCCTCGGAAACCCTGTACAGGGTCGCTATGGGTCGGAACCGACTCGATGGCACTTAACAACAACAACTAAAAGGCCAGCAGCTCAAAACCACCAGCTGCCCCATAGGAAAAAAGATCTGGTAATCTGCTCCCCTAAAATTACAGCTGAGGAAATCCTATGAGGCAGCTCTATTCTGTTCTATAGGTTCCCTATGAGTCATAGGTAATTCAACATCACACAAGAAAAACAACAAAGTTGTTTTTAAAAATAAACCAATAGTAAATAAATATAGTTTCTATGGAAAACAATTTCTGGTTTAAAAAGTATTTGAATCAATATCTAGGAATGTTGCTGTTGTTGTTAAGTGCCATAGAGTTGGTTCCATCCTGTAGCGATCCTGTTTAGGGTTCCCAAGTGGAGGCTGGCTGGTGAGCTTGAACCTACGACCTTGAAGTTCAAACCAACTTTGCAGTACAGCACCTTAACCCACAGTGTCACACCAGGTCTCCTTATCTAGAAATGTTGTTGTTGTTAAGTGCTGTAGAGCCCGTTCTGACCCATAATGACCCTGTATAGGGTTTCTGTGGAGTGGTTGGTGAGCTTGAACCATCTACCTTGAGGATCAAATTGACTTTGCAGTCCAGCACATTAATTCACAGCACCACACCATGACTCCTTTGCAGTGGTAATTTGGAGTTGAAAGTTATATTTCATTACTGTATAATATATATATATATACCTCATACAATTAGTGTTTTGCAAGTTCAATTATATTTTAAAAGACTTATTTTTTAAAAAACACATCTGTTTGTTCAACCTAACAATTATTTTATTCTTGGATTCATATTATTAGCATTTATTTCATAAATTTCATAGTGGTTTGGAAATCCAATTCTAAGTTATGTTTTTCATTATCAAGATTTATTGAGAATTCTGTATCAGGGGAAATCTAAAGTATAAGTACCTAATATTTTATAATATATATTATACTTTAAATAACATAAGCAATTCAATTTGTATGCTTACAACTGGCATTCAAAATAAATTGAGTGCAAATAAATCTCACGTTCTCTCACTGTATTTTATGTGGACAAAGAAATGGTTACACAGTGCATAGGAAAGATTCTCAAAGGTAAAACATGGCTTTCTTATAAATTTCTAGGTATTTAATACATACTTTTTGTATGAAACATTGTGAGCTAGGGAATATAAGGTAGCACAGGAGCTTGTAATTTATTATCTGCCCTTAAGGAGTTTATAGTCTAACCAAGGGAACAAGATAAATGCATTAAAATTTATCATGATAGCATGATCAATGTTTGGAAAACAAGAGAAAAGTTAACAACGTAATTAAGTCCCCAGTGAGCAGTATCTAGAAGCTCAGAGGAGTCAAGTGGTTTAGGATAGTTTCCACTTGATGATGAGTTGGGAGCTTATTACACTCCATCATGATAACATGTTAGCTTGTCAGATTCCCCCAGTAAACGTTCCCTGAAAGCAGCCATGCTTTCTTGTTATGAACCAGGCACAAAGTCTTTAGTGCCCAGATCAGTGCCTTCAGAAAGTATGCATTCAATAAATACCTCATAAATTATATATGAGTAACAAAATAAACCTCAAAGGCTATAGACACATAACATTTGAATAGTAATGTGATTTTATTTTTGGCAGATTTAATAATGTTAAGTAAAAACTATGGTTGGAAAAGTGAGAGTGTTTCAATAAGAGGGGTGTGCCAACATGGGTAAGATGCATGCAGAACAGTCAGATAAAATAGAATTTGACTGGATAGTACAATCCTAATTGAGATTGAAGTTAATAACACCAATTAGAAAACAAAGAAACCCAAAACTGGACAACAGATAGTGCAAATGAAAACTGAGTATAAATACAACATGTATTACAAAGGAAAAACTCCAAGCATATGTTGATGAAGTACAGAGAGAGCACAAGAAATAATGAAAGTCGGGGATATTTAAGTCTTTAAGTTGGGGTAATACGAAATACAGTGATGCCTTTGAAATACTGGATTAGTAATTATTTCCTACAAGAAAATTATATGTTGTTGTTAAGTGTCATCATGTCATTCTAACTCATAACAAGCCTGTACAGGGTTTCCAAGGAGCAGCTGCTGGGTTTGAACCACTGGGCTTTCAGTTAACAGTCCAGTGCTTAACCTACTATAATTTCAAACCCTGATCTTTACACATCAAACAGAAAATTTCAAAGATAAAGTGATATTGTAGAAGAGACCTTTGGAGAGATCAGACTTAGATATATTTTCTAAGAGAATCCATGAACCTCTGATCTTGACTGAATCAAGAAGAGTAGATCTGAGCCATACTAATTATCGATAATAATAAATGAAGCTATTAAGAACAAAATTTATCAATAAGAAATGAAGGAAAAAAACAGAAGATACTGTAGTGTAGCACTAAGGAGGTTAACGACCAGTTTTAAGGACTCCTGGTGTGGCGCTATCGAATAAACACTGGACTGTGAACCATAAGACTTCAGGTTCAAACTCACCAATGGCTCTTCAGAAAACCTACACAAGGTCACTATGAGTCAGAACCAAATTGATGGCACTGAACAGCATATATATAGAAGTAGATATAGAGAAGGATGTAGGAGCACTGGTGGCACTGTGCATTAGGCATTGGGCTGCTAACTGTAAGGCAGTGGCAGTTCAAGTCCCAGCCTTCTCAGAAAAAAAAAAAAAAAAGATGAGGCCAGCTATTGCAAAGATTTACATTCTTAGAAACAGTGGTTACGAATTGGATTGCTAACCTCAAGTTCAGCAGTTTGTAATTACCAGCTGTTCCACAGGAGAAAGATGAGGTGTGCTGCTCCCATAAAGAATACAGCCTTTGAAACCTTGTACAGGGTTGTTATGAGTCAGAACCAAATCCATGGCACATAACCACCACCACCGTGAATTGGAATCTAAGTGGCAATGGATTCAGTTTCAGTTTTTTAAAAGAAGATAGGCCAGCCCTGGTGTGATTCCGTCCTGCGCGGCTGTTTTCAGTAGCAGCAACCCAGTTATCTACGTCCTTCTTCTCTATCACCTAAGTGCGCACCATCACCCCATGGAGGATTCGATGGATATGGACATGAGCCCCCTGAGGCCCCAAAACTATCTCTTCGGTTGTGAACTAAAAGCCGATAAAGATTATCACTTTA
>NW_006408591.1:10198948-10216947 GCF_000296735.1 Chrysochloris asiatica | reverse complement strand
GACAAGATTTGACCATCATGGAAAACTGGCGCCCTTTGAGAATACAATTCTGAGGGTGAAAATTGGTTTCCAAATTTTCAACAAGTGATAAGGAATTTAACATAGACTACTACCTCAAGATTTATGGAAATGGAAAATGAAAAATGTGACTGCTTAATGATAGCAGCAGAGAGGGAACTTTTTTCTTTTTTTTTTTTTTTTTTTTGGTATAACTCCAGTAGTGAGAACAAATGGCATTGGGGCAGGAATTTGAACACATTTTGTATAGGTCCTTTATTTCACTGGTTACATCCATTCCTAAATATTTCATCCTTTGGGTGACTATTGTAAATGGTATAGCTTTCCTAATTTCCTTTTCAACATTGTCATTAATCCAACTGATTTTTGTATATTGATCTTGTAACCAGCAATTTTGCTGAGTCTACCAATGAGTTCCAATAGTTTTGTTTTGTTTTTGTTGTTTTTGCTGAGTTGTTGGGATTTTCTACATATAGGATCATATCAACTGCAAATAGATAGAGTTTTACTTCCTCTTTGCCAATTTGGATGTCTTTAATTTCCATATATTGCAGTATAGCTCTGGCTAAAGCTTCCAAAACAACCATGAATAGGAGTGGTGATAAAGAGCATCCTTGTCTGGTTTCTGTTAGCCAAGGAAAGGCTTTCAGTTTCTTTCCATTGAGACTTATGTTGGCTGTTGGTTTTGTATATATGCTCTTAATTATATTGAGGAATTTCCCTTCAGTTCCTACTTTGTTAAGGGTTTTTATCAGGAATGGATGTTGGATTTTGTCAAATGCCTTTTCTGTATCAATCAACATAATCATGTGGCTCTTTTTCTTTTTCTTATTTCTATGGTGGATTACATTGATGGTTTTTCTAATGTTGAACCATCCTTGCATTCCTGGTATGAATCCCAGTTGGTCATGATGTATTACTGTTTGAAGTGTTGTTAAATTATATTGGCTAGGATATTGTTGAGTATTATTGCATCCTGATGTGGCGCTATGGGTTCATGCGCCAGACTGCAAAGCCATTTGAACTGCAAGGTCAGTGGTTCAGGCTCACTAGCTGCTCCTTGGAAACCCTATACAGGGTCACTATAGGTCGGAATTGACTCAATGGCACTTAACAACAACAACATTGCATCTATGTTCATGAGGGATATTGGTCTATAATTTTCTTTCTTAGTGATGTCCTTTCCTGGTTTTGGTAGGACGGTTATGCTTGGTTCTTCAAATGTATTTGGGTGTTTTCCATCCTCTTCTATATCATGGAATAATTTGAGTGGAATTAGTGATAGCTCTTCTGTGAATGTTTGGTAAAACTCACTGGTGAAGCCATATGGACCTGGACTTCTTTTAGTTGGGAGTTTTGTGACAACCTGGTCAATTTCTTCTTTTGTTATAGGTCTGTTCAAGTTTTCTACTTCACTCTATGTAAGTTTAGGTAGCTTGTGCTTTTCTAAAAATATATCCATCTCCTCTAGATTTTCAAATTTATTAGAGTACAACTCTTCATAATATTCTGTTATTATCCTTTTTATTTCTATTGGTTCTGTTGTGACACCACCCATGTGGTTTCTTAGGTATGTTATTTGTGTCTTCTCCCTCTGTTTTTTTTTTATTAGGTTTGCCAATGGTTGATTTTATTAATTCTTTCTAAAGATCAGCTTCTTGTCCTGTTGGTTCTTTCTATAGTTTTTCTGTTTTCTATCTCATTTATTTCTGCTCTAAACTATGTTTTTTCCTTTCTTCTGGTGACTGTAGGTTTACTTTGCTGGTCTGTTTCTAGTTGTTGGATATGTTGTGTTAATGTGTTGATTTTGGTTCTTTCTTCTTTTATGATGTGTACATTTATTACAATAAAGTGCCCTTATAGCACTGCTTTTGCCATGTAGCAAAGATTTTGGTATGTTGTGTTTTCTTTCTCATCCATTTCTAGAACTTTATGAATTCATGTTTTATTTCTTCTATTACCCAGTAGCTTTTCAGGAGGGTGTTATTCAGTTCCTATGTATTTGACTTTATTTTCTTGGTCTTCTTATTGTAAATTTCTAATTTATAGCATTGTGGTGTGAGAAGATGTTTTGTAGTATTTTGATATTTGTAAATTTATGGAGGCTTGTTTTGTGGCCTAATGCATAGTCTATTATGGAGAATGTTTCATGTGCACTTGAAAAGAATGTGTATTGTGTTGTTGTTGGGTTAAATGCTCTATACACATCTATGAGGTCTAGTTGGCTGATTGCTTTGTTTAGTTCCTCTGTGGCTTTGTCAAGTTTCTTTCTGGTTGTTCTATCCTTTTTTGAAAGTGGTGTATTAAAATCTCACACTATTATGGTACATTTTTCTGTTTCTTTCTTCAAATCTATTAGAGTTTGCTTTATACATTTTGGAACTCTTTCACTGGAAGCATAGATATTTATTACGGCTATGTTACCTTGTTCAATTGACTCTTTAAGCATGAGATAATCTCCATGTTTATCTATTATGCTGGTTTTTGCCTTAAAGTTTATTTTATCAGAGATTAGTATTGCCACACCTCCTCATTTTTTATTGCAATTAGCTTGGTATATATTTTTTCCATCCTTTGACTTTTAGTCTGCTTTTGTTCTTATGTGTAAGGTATGCCTCTTGCAGACAGCATATTGAAGAATCTTGGTTTCTTATCCATTCTGCCACTCTGTCTCTTAATTGGTGCATTTAATCCATAGACATTCAGTATATTGATTAATTGCTGTCATTATGTTTGTTTTTTTGTGATGCTGCTGGTTTCTTTTTCTGTATGACTACCTTTGCTGAGTTCATGTTTTTGTGATCTTTCTTGTCAGTTTCTTCATAGTTTAAATGTTTCCATGTTGTTCTTGGAATTTCATTTTCTTTGTATGTTGTGGAGTATTAATTTCCTTTGAGGTTACCTTATATTCTATTAAATTTTCCCTCCATTTAAAACAGTCTATTTTATCCTGTAATCTCCCTGACCTTCTCACCACCTGGATTTCTGTTCCTATGTGTTTAGCTTCTTTCACATTGTAATTGTTTTCATCATAGACTCGCCTCCCAGATCCTCTGTATTTGTTCTTATGATTTTATTCTGTTCTCGAATCTACCATTTGTCAGTTGAGTTCTGGGTGGTGCTGTCATGTATGTCAATATCTGGTTGTTTTGCAGTGCAAGGTTGGCTTTGGCAAAATCTCTTAGCTTCTGTTTATCCTCGAATGTTTTGATTACAGTGTGGTATTTGATTGACAACTTTGCTGGGTAGGTGGTTCTTCGTTGGCAGTTTTCTTTCTTTTAGGGCTTCACATATGTCTCCCATTACCCTCTTGCCTGCATGGTTTCTGCTGAGAGATCTGAGCTTAATCTAATTTGCTTGCTTTTGTTTGTAACACTTCTCTTTTCCCTAACTGATTTCAAAATTCACTCCTTGCCTTTGATTGTGAAGAGCTTGATTATTATGTGCCTTTGTGATTTTCTTTGGGGGTGTCTATCCTTCCTGGGGTTTGTTGAGCTTCTTGAATGCTTATCTTTTCACATTTCAGGATGTTAGGGTAAATTTCTACCAGCAGCTATCCAACTATCTCCTCTGTGGACTTGTGTGATTCTTCCTGTTCCAAAATGTCATTAATTCTTAAATTATTCTTGTTTATGTTGTCCAACATGAGTCTTAGACCATCTTCAGGTTTTTTTATCTTTTCTGCTTGCTCTTTTTTCTTAGCAGTGGGGAGAGATTTGTCTTCCAGGTTTCTAATTCTGGCTTCCATACCTTTAATTCTATTCCTTTGCCTTTTCAGCATATTGTCCATTTCTGATATTCTATTATTAACCATTTGGACCTCTTTTTATAGGTTTTTAATTGTTTCCAATGCTGTATCTATCTTATTTGATTGTTCCTATAGCACTTTTCTGACTTCTTCCTTATTTTTCTCAAATTCTCTGCAAAGTGTTTTGATGCATTTCATTATCATTTTTCTGAATTCCTTCTCAAGCATTTCCAAAGCCTTCCCTCCTTCCAATGTGTAGTCTAGGTCTACCTCCAGTTAATTTGTCTCAGTCACTTTATCTTGTTTCTAGACATGTGCTGATATGGTCATCTGTTTCTGTTTCTTGGGCAGCTTTAGTAGTTAGTTGTGACCTTAATAATTAGATGAATGTATGTTGATGTTTTCTTATGCTTTCTGGTTGCCTTCAGATGGATGCGATCAGGAAATGGGCTTCTCTTTTCACGCTTCTTATTACTCAAATCAGAGTAAGTGTTAAAGGTGTTGGCTGCCTATCTTGTGTATGGCAACCTGTATAGGTTCTTTGCCTGAATGATGGGACTTTATAGGGTGTGATTGTAACTTGACTATTTGACCACAATTGCTGTCTTCTTGGGTTATGTAGGGAGAGAAAGAGCCCCCTAAAGGTAAAGAGGGGACCACAAAAATCAAAACAGCAACAGCAAAAAAAAAAAAAAAAAAAAAAAGACAGGTGGATACCATAGTCCATGATTGCAGAAAAGAGAGAAGAGAGAAAAAAATAAAAATAAAAAAATCTGTAGCAAAATATGAGTATGACTTTAATGTCCCTCTTTCAACTTCTTGTTTTCAAGGCTGCCTGAGAAATTTCAAGATGCCACTGTTGATAGTAGCTCTGGTAGTGTAGTGGTTACAAATTGGGCTGTGAACTGCAAGGTCAGCAGTTCAAAACTGTCAGCTGTTCCACAGGAGAAAGAGGAGGCATTCTGCTCCTGTAAGGATTCACGGCCTCGGAAACCCGGTGCAGGGTCGCTATGAGTCAGAACTGACTCCAGAGCACACAGCCACCACCACCACTGTTGATCATTATGACTTAACTCAGGATTTAATTTTCATCCTTGTTCCTTTTTCCAGTCTTTCTTCTCCTACTCCACAACCACTATTCAGGCCTTTTTCCTAATGATTAACAGATCAGAGCCATCTGTGACTGTTTTGCACTGCTATTTGGTTTTTAAGGAGATCCTTTCCCTTTGAATTATGAGCAGATCTGTGCACATGCATAGTATCACCCTCTGGGTTGGGGGTATCTCCACTTGCTCAGGCACCCTCTCTAGTCACCAGAATGCAGGTGTGCAGACACCAAGAGTTCAATGAACAGAGAAAATGAAAAAAAAAAAAAAAAGAGAGAGCAAGATCATCCACACCTTTATTTCTGAAGATGTGTCAGGTGTCAGCCATGGCTCTGATCCTTCTCCTGCTCCATCTCGCCCGAGATCAGGAATTGGTACACATTTTAAACACTAACAAATTCGTTAATAATAGAAACCTAAAGTAAAATTATCTAATTGGCAGATTTCATAACCAGATGCTGATTTTTCTAAAGTGAAAACGTCCTCAATACCTCTCTAGACCTGTTAGTCCACATTGTTGTTGTTATGTGCCATGGAGTCAGTTCCAATTCATAGCGACCCTGTACAGTGTTTCCAAGGCAGTAAATATTTATGGGAGGAGAAAGCCTCATCTTTCTCCCATGAAACAGCTGGTAGTTTCAAACTGCTGACTTTGAGGTTAGCAGCCCAATCCGTAACTACTACACTACCAGAGCTCCTTATGCTAGTCCACAATGTTATCCATGTTTAAAAATGTGTTAATTTAAAATAATTTAATTAAAATTTAAAATCCCATTGTTTATTAACACCAACCACACTTCATGTGCTTCATAGCAACATATGGTTGCCATAGTAGACAATAAAGATATAGGATATTTCCCCATCACAAAAAGTTCTACTGGACAGCATTTCTCTAGACCAGGGCTTTTTGAATATATGCAAATTAACTACTTATTTTTCCCAAGATCTATTGGATTATAATTGAATCATTAATGCATGTTTTTGCTCCTAATTCTTCATAGTTAAAATAAATACACACATACAAAGAAACTCAGCATTTTACCATGAATCACATTGTTAAGGTTTTCTGTCAACAATGTGGACCAAGATTCTCAATGGTTTAGCAGTTATAGAGTAGTTACTACCTCCACCATGACACCTAATATAATACAACCATCCTAATGATGTGATAAGCCCTAATCTAATGTAAATATCCAATGTGTTGTAAATCCTCATTTCTATGATGTTAAGATCAGATGCAATCTTCAGGATTTGTTGTTGTTGTTGTTAAGTGTCAAAGAGTCGATACCAACTTATAGAAACTCTATGTACAACAGAACGAAACACTGCCCAGTCCTGGGCCAACCTCACAATTGTTGCCATGCTTGAGCCCATTGATGCAACAACTTTGCCAATCCATCTCACTGGAGGTCTTCCTCTTTTTCTCTGACCCTCCACCTTACAAAACATGATATCCTTCTCCAGCAACTGGTCCCTCCTGACAATATGTCTGAAGCATGAGAGATCGAGTTTGGCTATTCTGGTCTCCAAGGAGCACTCTGGCTGCACTTCTTCCAACACAGATCTGTTGGTAGTTTTGGCAGCCCATGGTACTTTCAATATTCTTTTCCAACACCATAACTCAAATGCATCAATTCTTCTATAATTTTCCTTATTCACTGTCCAACTTTTGCATGCATATGAGGTTATTCAAAATACCATGGCTTGGGTCAGGCGCACCTTAGTTCTCAAGATGACATCTTTGCTCTTCAACGCTTTAAAAAGGTCTTGTGCAACAGATTTGCCTAAATGCAATACATTGTTTGATTTCTTGACTGCTGCTTCCAGTAGTTGGATAGTTGATACTAGAAAAATGAAGTCCTTGACAACTTCAATCTTTTCTACGTTGATAAGAATGTTTTTTATTGGCCCAGTGGTGCGGGTTTTTATTTTCTTTAAATTGAGATGCAATCCATACCAAAGGCTGTGGTGCTTGATCTTCATCAGTAAGTATTTTAAGCCCTCTTCACTTTCAGCAAGCAAGATTGTATCATCTGCATATTGCAGGTTGTTAATGAGTTTTCCTCCAATACTGATAATACATTTTTCTTCAAATAACCCAGCTTCCTAGATTATTTGCTCAACATCCAGGTTGAAAAAGTATGCCCTTATGCAAAATCTGCAGGATTAGGTCATAACTTAAGCCAACTTCTTGTGAGATATAAAAGGAGAGAGAAGTGAGCATCATTTAACAACAACCACAAAAGAAGAGGTGGGAGTGGAGTGTGTCCTTTGGGCCTGGGGATCTTGCACTGTGAAGCTCCTAGATCCAGTGAAAGACTTATTCTAAAACACACGGAGTTCTCTAAGGAATGCTGGACCTACAGATGTCAAAAGGAGACAATGTCTTATATTTTAGTAGTTTTCCCTAACACATCAATACATCAGACATTTTTAATAAACTCATTTCACAGATGGATTTCATAGATGGACAGGCTAAGGCTTAATGTGAGGAACAGCTATCAAGAACAGTTATAAGGAACAACTTCAGTTGCTCAGTGTATTGTTCTCCCTGAGGATTCACTTCTTAATTCCAGAGCTGCTGCTGCTCCTTCCCCATGCTATTCCAAAAACAGCATTTCCTCTGATATCTCTGACAGGTGTCAGAAAATTTTCCCATGGGTTATGGCAAATGTAAGCTGATAAAACTGGCCTGAACAAAATAATTTCTACTAGTTATACACTCTATACATAGGTAGATATTTCACCTGACATAATTATTTATCACATTATTTTGGTATATAAGTATACTTGAACCCAAATTTTGACTGTTTTTCTGGCAAAGACCCAAATCAAAATTCTTCACAAAAGTATCCTCTTCAATTCAACCTCTTAATTAGCTACCTATATCATCACTGGCATTAGTATTTGTATACTCTTAGTAACAACATAAGGAGCTCTGGTAGCGTAGTGATTACAAATTGGGCTGTGAACCGCAAGGTCAGCAGTTCAAAACTACCAGCGATTCCACAGGAGAATGATGAGGCTTTCTGCTCCTGTAAAGATTTACAGCATCGGAAACCCTGTGCAGGGTCACTATGAGTTGGAACCGACTCCATGACACTTAACAACAACAACAACAACTAACATCATATCCATCAATGTATCTAGAGCAAGTTCAGCAATTCATAAAAATAGACCTGGATAATAGACCACACATTTTGAAGTCATAAGAAGGATGATGCACAGTGCAAAACACTTAAGAAAAATTCCACTCTTTCAACTTCCCATAGTAGATTATTGGATTTTTTTGGCATATTACTCCCAAAGATGTTTTGTAATTTATTTTATCAACTTGTAATGATAATCAACAGTATTAAATACATTTAAACTATACTACTTGATGATTTCTTACTTAATTTCTCCTTTTTGTCTGTTGTGCTGACCTCATTTTGCAAGTAAGACATATGTGCATCACCTTGGAACAACAGACCTCTGGGATACAGAGATTGAGACATGGTTGGAATGGGGAAAAGGGGGAAATAATGTTAAGATGCTTGGCTGTCTTTTGAATCTTGGTTTTCCTTGTATTATATTATAAAATAGACACTGGAGGGAGAGAGAAAGGAATAGCCAGAAACATCACCATAGAAAGCTTGTAAGTCCATCTTCTACCTATTGTTGGTTGGTTGTTAGGTGCCATGGAGTCGGAACCAATTCATAGCGACCCTGTACAGGGTTTCTGAGGCTGTAAATCTTTACGGAGCAGAAAGCCTCATCTTTCTCCCATGGAGCAGCTGGTAGTTTCAAACTGCTGACCTTGTGGTTTGCAGCCCGATTCGCAACCACTACGCTACCAGACTGATTGGAATACCTAAAATGGAGCTACAATGTGCCCAGTGAAGGAAGCTTCCTGTGGAGACTGCAATACATAAGACTATAGGTGGAAGCCTGAACCACATCCAGATCTCCAGAGATGGGAATATTTCACTTGAAATGACAAGCAGACCAGCCTGGAGCAGCTAGAAGAACAGAAGATACTTCTTGAAAGAAAAACCTAAAGGGAAAATACAAAACAATTGAGGCAGACCGACTGTTACTACAAGAACAATCAAATTGCTTGCCCAGGAGACATCAAGGCAAGTGGTCGGGTCCCCTCAGTGCAAACCCCCTTGCAAGACTAAGACTCAATGGGAATACATGCTCTGAATGGTGACCACGCTCGTCACTGATAAGGGGAAGTGAGGGAAAAACAGCAATGAAGCTGTAAGCTAAGCCTTACAATGTTCAATAGACTTCTGTGAATCCGGGTGAATACCTCACTGGCCCGCAGTGTGGCAAGATCTGGGGACTCTTGGGCCCAGAGTCAGTGTCATACCCACAGAGGACTAGAGTGGAAAGTGAAGCATCCAGCTGATAAGAAGAGAGGGCATATGCACAAGAATACTCACACTTGCAGGTAATACCCACTTGACCTGGCTTCAATGACTGGATGATCAGAGCTCAACCAGAAGAAGAAAGAAGAGGAAAAAAAGAGCAATGTTATACAACTTGATGAACTTGACCTACACCTATGGATGCAGTAGCTCAAAAGAGGGAACAAATCCTTACAACGAGGATCATTCCCACCCCACTCCATACACAGAATAGACAAGAATGGGCAACTTGGACATTGACTACCCAAAATGGGGGGCCAAAAAGGCAAGAAGTGACTGGCTTACAAGCTTTCAAGAGGAAACCTAGATACAGAGGGTGTGAAGGAAGGTAGAATCTCTACTGAGTAATATACAATCTGTCTAGGCAGGGCTGATAAAATGAAATGCGATGGGTCTCTTGTGATACAATAGTGAATAATTGTTATCAGGACTGCTTGTGAGGGTTGGAATTTTAAAGGTAGATGTTTTGTAACAAGGAGGGGAGTGATTAACGTTTCAGCCTAGGAACTGAGGTCCCTGGGACCATCAAGGAAGAAAAGCAGAGAGTGGGACCCTACCCAGAGAAGCAGTGATGCCTGAGATGGATGCAGAGATGATGAAGTGGAGAGATGGAGCTCTTGGGGACTTTAGACACAGAGAGGGAGAAGGGCTGTGTGCTAATGACCAGGGGCAGGGTTGTAGTGTATACCCTTTGGTTGGTTGATGATGCATGGAGGGGATTGTAACCATAGCACTGAAATGATATACGATAGGATGAATGTAAAACTAATGTTCTCCCATGTAAATTATCACATAATTCACAATAAAACATTTAAAAAAATCATATGTGCATCTAAAAATCAAAGGCAATAGACTTAACAATTCCCTGGAATTATGATTTGAGGCTGTTTCCATCAAGCCCTGTCCAATGATTCATATAATTATCCTCCAAAAATTCTTAAATATTCCCCCAAACACCTCCGTATGTAATTCAAGTAAAAAAATAAAATAAAATCAATGTTGTTATTATTATATGTCTTCCAGTTGTACCAACTCTTAGTACAACAGATTGAAATACTGCCCACTCCTGCACAAATCTTACAATGTTGCTACACTTGAGCCCATTGCTGCAGTCACTGTGCCAATCCATCTCGTTGGGGTCTTCCTCTTTCTCCAGTCCTCCACTTTATCACGTATGTCTTTCTTCGGGAACTGGTCCTTCTTAATAATATGTCTGAAATATCACATATTAAGTTGACCATCCTGGCTTCAAAGGAACATTCTGGCTGTACAAAGATTTATTTTTTGTCTGGCAGTCCATGGTACTTTTATTATTCTCCTCCAACACCATAACTCAAATGCATCAATTCTTCTATGGTCTTCTTTTATTATACAACTTTCACATGCATATAAGGCTATTGGAAATATCATAGTTTGGGTCAGACACATCTTAGTCCTCAAACTCACAACTTTGCTCTTGAACACTTTAAAGAGGCCTTGTGTAACAAAGTTGCCTAATGCAATATGTTGTTTGATTTCTGTTTCCATGAGTGTTGGTTGAATCAAGAGAATGAAGTCTTGGACAACTACAATTTTTTTTTCTATTTATATGGATGTTTTTTATTGGTCCAGTGATGAGGATTTTTGTTTTCTTTACATTAAGGTGTAATCCATACTGAAGGTATGGTCTTTGATCTTTATCAGTAAGTATTTTAAGTTTTCTTCTCTTTCAGCAAGCACAATTGTATCATCTGCATATCACAGGTTGTTAATAAGCCTTCCTCCAATCCTGACATCACTTTCTTCTTCATATAATCTAGTTTCTCAGATTATTTGCTTAGTACACAGATTAAATAAATAGGGTGAAAAAATAGAACCCTGACATACAGCTGTCCCCATTTTAAGCCATTCAATGTTCCCTTGTTCTGTTCAAACAACTGCCTCTTAGTCTATGAACAGGTTTCCAATGAGCATAATTAAGTGTTCCAGAATATTCTTTATCCAAAATGTTGTCCATAGCTTGTCATGGTCCACACAATCTAAAAACTTTGTATTATCAATAAAAAAAAAAAAAGTAAACATCTTTCTAATAATCTCTGCTTTCAGGAAAAATTCATCTATGACAGTAATGATAATCTTCATTCCATGTCCCGATCTGAATCTGGCCTGAACTTCTGGCAACTCCCTATCAATGTATTGCTGCAGAGATTTTTTAATTTTCTTTAGTAAAATGTGCTTGCATATTATGTTAATGATATTTTCTGGTGATTTCAGCATTTTGCTTTATCACCTCTCTTTGGAATGGGCAAATATGGATCTTTTCCGATCAGTTGGCCAGGTAGCTGATTTCCAAATTTCTTGGCATAGATGAGTGAGTTCCTCCAGTGCTGCATCATTTTGTTGAAAGATTTCAATTTGTATTCCATCAATTCCCAGAGACTTGTTCTTTGTCAATGCCTTCAATGCACCTTGGATTTCTTCCTTCTGTACCATTGCCTCTTGATCATATGCTATCTCTTGAAACAGTTTAACATCTACTATTTCATTGCAGTACAGTGACTCCTCTGATTTCTTTTGATACTTTCTGCAGCATTCAATATTTTGCCCATAAATTCCTTTAATATTTCAAGTAGAGGCACATTTTTTTTCTTAAATTCTTTCAGCTTGAGAAATGTTGAGGATGTTCTTTCCTTTTGATTTTCTGACTCCAGTTCATTACACATTTCATTATACTATTTGACTTTGTCTTCTCGAGCTACCCTTGGAATTTTCTGTTCTGCTGTTTTACCTCCTCATTTTATTCATTTGCTTTAGCATTTCTAGGATACAGAGCAATTTTCAGAATCTCCTATGACATGTATATTGGCCTTACCCTTATTTCTGGTATTCTTAATGACCTTTTTCTTTTTTCTTATATGATGTTCTTAATGTCATCCCACAACTCTTCCAGTCCTCAGTCATTAGTGTCTGTTCTTGAGAAGATATCTAAATTCAGGTGGAATGTGTTCAAGCTCATATTATGGCTCCTGTGGATCTCATGGACTTGTTTTAATTTTCTTTAGCTTCAGCCTGGACAAGTATATGAGTAATTGATGGTCTGTTTCAGAATTTGCCACTGATATTGTTTTTCCTGGTGATGTGGAACTTTTTCCACCATCTCTTTCCACAGATGTTGTCAATTTGATTTTTGTGTATTCCATCTGGTAAAGTACACATGTGTAGAAATCTTTCATATTATTTTAAAAAGATATTTGTAATGAAGAGGTTATTGGTCTTATAAAATTCTATCATGAGATCCCCAGCATCATTTCTATCATCAAGGCCATATTTTCCAACTATGGATCATTCCTCTCTGTTTTCAACTGTTGCATTCCAACCTCCAGTAATTATCAATACATTTTCATTGCATCATTTGATCAATTTCAGACTGAAGAATTTGGTAGAATTCTTCAATTTCATCAACTCTGGCTTTAGTGGTTAGTGCATAAATTTAAATAATAGCTGTATTAACTTGTCTTTCTTGTGGTCATATGGATATTATCTATCACAGACAGTATTGTACTCCAAAATAGATCATGAGATGTTCTTTTTGATGATGAATGAGATGCCATTCCTCTTCAATTTGTCATTCCTGGCATAGTAAATCATGTTATTGTCAGATTCAAATTGGCCAACACCCATCTATTTCAACTCACTAATGCCTAGGATATTGATGTTTGTATGTTCCATTTCATTTTTGAGAACTTGCTATTTTTCTAGATTCATATATCATGCATTTCTATGATCCAATTATTATTGAATATTTACAATTGTTTCTCCACATTTTGAGTTGTGTCCCATCAGTAAATGAAAGTACTGAAAGGTTTACCACATTCATGCCATCATAGTCAATTCTACTTTGAGAAAGCAGCTCTTTCCCAGTTGTATTTTTGAGTGTCTTCCAACCTAAAGGGGGATTAAATATTCAATAATTTTTGGAATGATTATTATTTTCTTTGGATAATTTAGATTAATATCCTTACTAATATGGAACCCATGTAGAATTATTAAGGAGTGATTTTTTTTAAATAACTACAACTTAATTTTTCAAATAGCATAGCAGAACTGTGTGTATGAGAAAGAGTGGAAAGAGAAAATGTGAGCAAATGTGAAAGAAGGAAAGTAGGAAGAACCTAAAGGGCAAAGTTATAATAAAATAATCTTGGAGAAGATTAATAGGTGCTTAATGTACTTGCTGATTTATATTTTTGAAATTTTAAACAATTCAACGTCAAGAAAAATAGCATTTCAACAAATAACTAGCTAGAAAAAAGTACTGAATTTGTATTGATTCCAGTCTACCAAATACCCAATACACACACCAATCATTTTTTCTAATTATTCATGATAATATTATCTGTTTGCATTTATTTAATAACCTAAGTCTTCTATTTGTTAACTATTATTTACCTGTATATCATTTATACACTTGGGTTTTTTAATTTTTTTTCATGTTATTGTTTTTTTAGAATAAGAGCCCAGATATTAGGAATAATGATAATCAGCCCAATTTCAATGTCCACACTACAGTGACAAACACAGAAATAATAAATTATTTAGCACAATAATAAATTATTTAGCACAATAAACATATGCAGATCAACTGCCCATTTCTGTAGTCACAGATCTGAGCATCCCAATAAAAACAAAGAAACAATCACTGCCATCAAGTTGATTCTGACTCATGGTAAACCTGTATAGGTTCCGGAGCTGAAAATCTTTACAGAAGCAGAAAGCATCTTTTTTCTCCCATGTGGATTCAAGCATCCAATCTTGTGTTTAGTAGTGTAGTACCTTGAAATCAGTCTCTAAAGAGCTAGTCAGTGAATGGAAAGTTATTACCATTTTCAACTGAAGTATGTGTGACTCAAAGTTCCTGGGTGGTGCAACAGTTAGCTGCTAACTGAAAGACTTGTGTTTCAAATCCATACTGAGGCACACTGGAAGAAAGGCCTGTTGAAACATCAGCCATTGAAAATCATATGAAGTACACTTCTACTTAGCCTCACATTGGGTCATCATAAAACAGAATAGATCCAGTTCTAAAATGCTTATCTTGCAACTTTTACCAGATCTAACTCTAAAATCACTAGTCACTGAAAATGGCATTGTGCAGGTCACAAAATTGAGTATTTAAACTAATTAATTCTTTATTTTCTTTAACTTACCTATATTGCCCATAAGAATGGAAGTTACCTGAAAACAAGAGTTTCGTCTGTTTATGTTGTCATTGTTGTTGGGTGACTTTGAGTTGGTTCCAACTCATAGTAACCCTGTATAGGGCTTCTGAGGCTGTAATTCTTTATGGAAGTAGAAAGCCTCATCTTTCTCCTGTGGAGTGGCTGATGGGTTTTCACTTCTGACCTTGAGGTTAGCAGTCCAGTGCTTCATACTGCTGTATTATTCAAGCCAAAAAGAGAGCCTAGAATATATTCAGTAAGCATCAGCTGAATTAATTAATGAATTGAATTCCTATAGCTTGAACATGCATCAGAATCACATGGAGTGCTTCCCAACACATACCCATAGATTGCGGGACAATATTCCCAGTGTTTCAGATTCAGAATTTCTGGAACGAGGCCCAAGACTGCATTTCCGGCAAGCTACCAGATGATACTAATGCTGCTGACCCGTTGCTGTTGTTATTAAGTGCCATTGACTTGGTTCTGACTCATAAGAACCCTGTATAGGTTTTCCAAGGTGTGATTGATGAGTTTGAACCACCAGTCTTGAGGTTCAGTAAAACTTTTGGTCCAATGATTATCCTCCAGTGTGACACCAAAATCTTAGGACCATATTTTAAGGACCACTGCTATAGACAAAGGTACCTTTAGCTTTCCTCTAGCCTTAGGCAGTTTCTGCTTCAGAGAAGAGCATAGAAATATGCAGCTCTTTTGTATAAGATACATAAAGTTTTTCATTGTTTGTTTGATAAATACTCTTATAATATAAAAACACTTAAGCTTGAGTTTGGTTACTCAAAATTCAGACATTTTTCTCATCAATCAGACCAAATATTTACCATAGATATTTTGTCTCTTCTAGGGGAAGCTAGAATTCCATATTAGCAGTTCAGCACATTACTACTATAGCTCATATTTGTGCATTTGGAAACGGTTCAGGAAATATACACTATCTCTACACAACACAATTGTTTCATGAAGCATGTCTACCCCAAGAGAAATCAGGTGTTTCATGCATTGAAGAAATTTATAGTAAAGAACGTCTGTTTATGAGAGGTGAGAGTGTAACCCAAATTTATCTCCCAGTGACAACTTCAGAATCTGAAAATTTCCAACTTATCCCCTTGTGATTTGCCTGAAATTGGTGTTTGTTAAGTCAAGAACACCTGTTTAGTGTTTTTCTCCTCACTCTTCTTGGTAAATGGAACCACTAGGAACACAGCATCTGAAGATTTTAATGAATAAGAAACACAAAGTATTGACAAGTTTCAGCACATTATACAACCCTTACCCTGTCCCCTAATGAGAGATTAAAAAGGAAGAAAACAGTTGTGATAATAGGCTCTGGAGTTTGTTTTTAAACTGCAAATAAGATCAGAGAGAGTAACGTTCTATCAGGTACTGTCATAAGCAACTTCCACATTGTTGTGAAATAACATATGCAGACATGGCTTTAGTAAGTGAACAACTAAAGGTTTGATGTTCAACATCAGGCACTCTTCCAAATAACTTTCCACCTCAGCTACATGACATTCTGGCAATCAAAACTCCACTTGTGTCTTTACCACTGTGTCAGATCTAAAATAAAAAACAAACAACAAAGTCTTAGCCATTCACTGAATTTTATTCTAATTCAATATTTATTAAGAATCTTTGGTGATACAATGGGTTAATTGTTTGACTGTTAATCAAAAGGTCATCATTTTAAACCCACCAACCTCTCTGTGGGAGGAAAATAAGGCTGACTGCTCCCATAAAGACTGTCTCAAAAGCCCTAGGAAGCAGTTCTGTGCTGTTTTATAGGTAGCTATGAGTATTTTGCCTGCACAAAATACATTTGTGAAGAACAGAAAAAGGAAATATCAATGATGGCTAAGTAGGATGAGGTATCAGTGAAGGTGTATGCATAACATAACCATTATTCATCCCATGAATAGTTACAAAGCCACTGCTCTGTTATAGTCATTGATCTAGGTAAACATGTTTACTTGAAGGGAAATAAAAAATATCTAAGTCCCAATCTGCTTTCATGTTGGTGTATTGTTGTTAAGTGCCATTGAGTCAGTTCTGATTCATAATGACCCTATATAGGGTTTTAAAGGAAAGGCTGGTGAGTTTGAACTGACCTTGTGGTTAGCAGTCCAGTGCATACCCTACAACACCACACCAGGACTCCATCTGCTTTCATGGTTCTTGGTTATTCAGGGAGACAAATGAATTTTTAGACAACAAATGGATATGTAATTGCAAATTAAGAAATGTGCAATGAAATAAACAGAAGACCTTTTATTCAACCAACATATATTGTTCACCTACAATTATTCAGATCCTGTGGCTTAAAGGCTGTGTGGAATTTTGAGAATCATTTATGAAAAATCTAGGGAAAGCAAGGAGAAATATAATACAGAGAAATGACCCACATGAGGTATTGCACAAAGTAGAAAATGCACAGGTGAATCATCAAACTATAGTAAAATCTCCCAGACACAGAGAATGGGCATTATTCTCTAGTGTTGTTGTTGTTGTTAAGTGCCATTGAGTCAGTTCCAGCTCCTAGCAATCCTGTATTAGGTTTCCAAGGAGCGACTGGTGAGCTTGAATCATCTACCTTTTGGTTCAAGCTGACATTTCAGCACAGCGCATTAACCCACAGCACCACACCACGACTCCTATTCTCTAGTACCCAACTCCAAAACAAAGGTCTTCAAATTGGAATTTATGAAAGAGTTAATAAGTGGAGAGCAGGAAGAGCATAATAAAGTTATATTTACATTTCTTACCTAAAAAATCTTACCATGAAAATTGACATGACTTCCTTACATGACACATGTGTTAGATGGAGATAAATCAACAAGAGACAGACAGATACAAGTCCTCTTGAGAGGTGTGGTCTTTTCATTCAATTCTGCTGTAAATTTCTGCCCTCATATGCTATTCATGTATGTAATTTTATTAGTTAAGTTCTTCTAGTGCTTTCAACAAGACAAGAATTGAAAAGTAACATCTTTTGTATCAACCAGATATTTGCAAGTTATCTCATGGGAGAGTACTTAAAGGAGTTGTAGCCTTGTCAAATAAAAGATATTTTATGCATTTTGCTCTTACTGAAAAACAAAAAAAATCAATATGTATTAGCCTATTGTATAATGGTGTCAGGATTGGTGGAAGACTCATTAACAACCTGCAATATGCTGATGATACAACCTTGTTTGCTGAAAGTGAAGAGGACTTGAAACATATACTTATGAAGATCACAGAGCACAGCCTTCGATATGTATTACATCTCAATGTTAAGAAAACAAAAATCCTCACCACTGGACCAATAAACAGCATTCTTATCAATGGAGAAAAGATTGAAGTTGTCAAGGACTTCATTCGTCTTGGATCAACTGTCAACAATCGCAGAAGCAGTGGTCAAGAGATCAGATGACGTATTGCATTGGGCAAATCTGCTGCACAGGAATGTTTTAAAGTACTGAAGAGCAGAGATGTCAGCTTGAGGACTAAGGTG
>NW_006408591.1:10177150-10197888 GCF_000296735.1 Chrysochloris asiatica | reverse complement strand
TTTCAGAAGAGTGGCAGATGAATTTGAACTGTCCTGTAGCCTTGCTGTTATTCAGTATCAACTTGATGGCAGTTTTGCTTTGGATTTGTTCTATTTTCTTTTAATCCTAAATATAATCTAAATATTCAGAAAAATAATATTAACATCTGTTCTTACTTCTCATCTTCAAATTATTTTTTCTATACCTACAATAGTTTATAGTCTTATAAATTATAATATCCTTCTGCACCTAAATTATATAGCAATATTATGCCAGGATATTAGTTTGGAATAGAAACAAGTAATCATTACAAAGGCTTAAATGTATTATTTTCATAAATATACAACAGATAATTCTTTTCTATTTTTATTTCCTTTATGCTATTCATCAAACTACTTGATTCATTGATGGATCAACAAATACTTGATACTACTGAAACACAACAAGCAAGGTGAATTTTGGACTAGATAATGCTGCAGCACATGAGGGTGTAGACAGTGAATTTCTGTTGAGTAAGTACAAATGTAAGAGAGAACTGAAGTGAACAGTTACTGTGCTGTAGAGATTTCCACTTCATGAGTTGGCTGCAAAATCTGGGTAGTGTTCAACTAAAGATTCTCCATATGCTAGCAGTTTGGCAAGATGCTACAAGAGAATGTTAAAAGTATGTACCCTTCAACCTTGTAATCCTCATTCTAGCACTCTATACTAAAAACTAGAGCAGAGTCATGTGTGTATGCATCGGTTTGTGTGTGTATATTTTTGTGCTATAATAATTTCTACAAATGATTATTTCATTTTTTTCTGTATTTTTTACCCTCCCTCACCTTAATTTCCCAGTTTCAGTCAGTTGGCAAGGCTGTTTGCTTTGTTATATAATGAACTTTAAAGGGCAAAAAGTGAAGTAACCTAAGTCTAGATCTCCTTTCTATAGATAGTAGATTCATAGAAGAAGCAATGCTAAGTGTAGAAAAAAAAAAGGGAGAAGACAAAGTTAGGAGCAAATAAAAAGGGAAACTGTCACAGATTGAAGTGTAGTTGTTAGGTGCCATCGAGTTGGTATCAACTCATAGCGTCCCTATGCACAACAGAATTAAACACTGCCCAGTCCTGGGTCAACCTCACAATTGTTGCCATGCTTGAACCAACTGATTCTGCCACTTGGCCAATCAATTTTGCTGCGGGTCTTCCTCATTTTCTCTGACCCTCCACCTTACCAAACATATTCCTCTACAGTGACTGGTCCCTCCTGACAATATGTCCAAAGTATAAGAGATGAAGTTTGGCCATCCTGGACTCCAAGGAGCACTCTGGCTGCACTTCTTCCAACACAGATCTGTTTGTTCTTTTTGCAGCCCATGGTGCTTTCAATACTCTCCTCCAACACCATAACTCAAATGCATCAATTTTTCTACAATCTTCCTCATTCACTATCCAGCTTTCGCATGCATATGAGGTGATTGAAAATACTATGGCTTGGGTCATGCATATCTTAGTCCTCAATCTGACATCTTTGCTCTTCAACACTTTAAAAAAGTCTTGTGCAGCAGATTTCTCTAATGCAATAAGTCATTTTTTTTTTTTGACTACTGCTTCCATGAGTGTTGATTGTTGATTCAAGAAAAATGAAGTCTTTAACAACTTCAATTTTTTCTCCATTGATAAGAATGTTATTTGTTGATCCAGTGGTGAGGATTTTTGTTTTCTATATATTGAGATGCAATCCATACCAACGAGTGAATATTATAAGTCCTGAATACAACCAGAAACCAGCCCCTGCTCCCAAGGAGTGCTTGAGAGTGGCAAGAAATAAGTAAAAATTTGTGTGATTCTCTGCCTCACCAAAAAAATGTGGCACAAAAGTAGCCTAGAAAAGCCCTGGAGACTAGGATAATGGGCATCATAGAGGTAATTAGTACAAACTGATGGTCCATGGCTAGACAGGACTTCCTAGAACCTTAAAAACAAGTGTTAGGTGAATCTTAGGTTAAAAATAATGCTGAGAATTACTAAGCTACCACAAATATGGAGGTTTGACTGCACAGAGATAAAAATGGTCATATTCATCATCAAAAAGAACATTTCAAAATCTGTCTTGAAGTACACTGCTGTCTGTATTAAGAAAATATCTATATGCCTACAAGGAAGACCACTTAATTTACTATTATTCAAATTTACTCACCAACCACTAAACTCAATGTTGATGAAATTGAAGAATTATACTATCTTTTACAATATGAAATTGATAAAACATTCAATCAAGATGCATTGATAATTTCTGGTGAAATTTGGAAACTATGTGGTTGGAAAATATGACCTTGGTGATAGAAATGATGTTTAAGATAACATGATAAAATTTTGCAAGATCAATGCCTTAACAGAAATATATTTTATCAACAAAATAAAAAGTGACTATACACATGGCCCTCACCAGATGGAATACATAGGAATCTGATTGACTGCATCAGTAGGAAGAGATAATGAAGAAGCTCAATATCATCTGCCAAAACAAGGCCAGGGGTCAGCTGTAGAACATACCATTAATTGCTCATATACATGTTCTGGTTGAAACTGAAGAAAATTAAAACAAGTCCATGAGAGTCAAAATTTGACTTTGAATATATCTTACCTGAGTTTATAGACCATCTCAAGAACAGATTTGATGTATTATACAATAATGATCAAAGACCAGAACAATTGTGGGATGATGCAAAAATATGAATGGCACTCAATATCCTTCCCATGACAATCTCTACTTCTCTATTGGTTTTGGCAATCCATTGCAATGGCCACAATTCTCACAGTTCCAGGATTTATTATAAAAGTTAATAGGTTACAGTACAGGATGAGAAAATGCTCTGGGCACAGTTTGTTCCAGTTAACTGCAGATAAAAGCCACAGGACACATCATTCCAATATAAACCTCAGCCTGGAGGTACTTGGCTCTAGCTCCATGAGTCAGCAATCCTAGCCCCTTAAATTAAGTGCCTGAAAACACTCCGCTCTATATGCAAGCTTCCTCTCCAGTCATTTAGCCGTGCTTGCTCTATGAGTACTTGTTCTGTCTCATGTTCCAGCTCTTGACTCTGTTGCAGCTGCTCCTCTACCATTTCTCCAGTGTCACAGATTTCTTTCCCTAGATTCAGGAGGTTCAATGTGCAGAGATCTCAGGGTCCATGGATGTGATCCACTCCTGGCTCTTCTCTTTGATGGTAGTGAGAGTCCACACTTCTGCTTCTAAGATGTTTCATTTTATACCCATGCTAGACTTTCAAGTTTTTGCAATTACAATTAACTCTACAATTAAGATTCACACCCAAATTATGTCATCCTATCAGTACCATCTCCCACTTCTCTTATCCAGAACCAACAGGACAGAAACACTGTTTGGTGTGATTTACAGACTGTGACTTAAAGAGCCATTACACAAGTCACTATAAAAGCTACATCAAGAACATCACACATGAAGAGAAAAAAAAAAAAAAAAAATGTTACAAACAAATAAAAGACCAAACAGATGTCAGAAGAGATACTGAAACTTGCTTTTGAACATAGAGAAGCTAAGGCAACTAGAAGAAATGAGGAAGTAAATGAGCTGAACAGAACAATTCTAAGGAAAGCTCAAGAAGACAAAGAAAAGTATTTTGTCTTATAATGAAATGTGCAAAGACTTGAAGTTAGGAAAACAAAAGGAAAGAACATGCTCAGCATTTCTCAAACTAAAGCAATTGAAGAAAAATTTCAAACCTTGACTTAATAATTGTTGTTGTTATGTGCTGTGGAGTCGGTTCTTACTCAAAGGGACCCTGTACAGGTTTTCTGAGGCTGTAAATCTTTACAGGAGCAGAAAGCCTCATCTTTCTCCCGCAGAACAGCTGGTAGTTTCGAACTGCTGACCATGCGGTTTGCAGCCCAATTCGTAACCACCACGCTACCAGAGCTTAATAATATTGACAGATTTTATTGCCAAATTATTAAATGATGCAGGGATCACTAAAAACAAATGGCAGGAATATAATTGGAAAAGTATCAACCATTTCAAGAGGTAAAATATGATCAAGGACCTATGGTATTGAAGAAAGAAGTCCAAGCTGCACTGGAGGCGTTGGTGAGAAACAAGATTTCAGGGATTTATGGAATACAGATTGAGATATTTCGACAAACTGCGGTAGATGTGGAAGTGCTCACTCATCATTTTTGCCATGAAATTTGGAAGATAGCTACCTGGCCAAAGTATTGGAAGAGATTCATTTTTTTTGCTCATTCCAAAGAAAGGTGAACAAGTGAATGTGGCAATCTTAGAACAACATCACTAATACCACACCACACACTAGTAAAATTGTACCAAAGGAAATTCAATAATGGTTGCAGCAGTATATAGACAGGAAGCTGTCAGAAATTCAAGCTGGATCCTGAAGAGGATGTGGAATAAAAGCTATCACTATACACATCAGATGGATCTTGGCTATAAGCAAAGAATACCAGAAACATGATTTTTTGTGCATTATTGACTAGGCAAAAACATTCAATTATTTGGATAATATTATGAAGAATGAGTATTCCAGAACACTTAATTAATTGTCCTCTTAAGGAACATGTAAATAGACCAAGAGGCAGTCAGTTGAATTCAATAAGGGGATAGTGAGTGGTTTAAAATCAGAAAAAGTGTGCACCAGGGTTCTAGCCTTTCACCATACTTACTTATCTGTATGGTGAGCAAACAATCCAAGAAGTTATAAAACATAATATCAGAATTGGAGCAAGACTCATTAACAACCTGTGAAGTGTAGATGATACCACCTTGCTTGTTGGCAACCAGAAGGACTTATAATACCAATGAAGACCAAAGAACACTGCCTTCATGATGGATTATACCTCAATGCAAAGAAAATATTCTCCCAACTGGACCAATAAATATAATAAATGGGAAAAAAAGACTGAAATGATCAAATAATTAATTTTGTTAGGCTCCACAATCAACACTCAGAGAAGTAGAAGTCAAGAAACCAAGTGATGTATAACATTCAGCAAATCTGCTGCAATGTACTTTTTAAGTGTTGAAGTGCAAAGATGTTAGCTTGCATACTAAGATGCACCTGACCCAAACCATGGTATTTTCAATCACTTCATATGCATATGAAAGTTGGACAATGAATAAGGAAGACCATAGATTAATTACTTATTTGAATTATAGTTTTGGAGAAGAATATTGGAGGTACCATGAACTGCAAAAAGCACTAACAAATCTATATTTGAAATAGTACAGCCAGAATGCTCCTTAGTGAAGATTATGATACTTTGAACTTGTTTTCATATCATTTTTTGGACATGTTGTCAGGAAGGGTCAGTCCCTAAAGAAGGATATCATGCTTGGTAAAGTTAAAGGTCAACAAAGGTCTCCACACCCATCAGGAGAGAGGTGGTTAGTGCCTGAGAATATAGAAATATCAATCATCAATTAAATACTAATATGACACCAAAATGTCCCAGAGAAAACAATTTCAACAAAGAAACAAAACAGTGCCTCAAACATGTGATTAAAATAGAGTCAGAAAATACAATATCAGAAATAATATCAGAATTATCTGATAAAGAATTTAAAAGAATGCTAAATAGGATTGAGAGAATGATTGATAAAACTTCAGATAAAATCAAGGAAAACATAAACAAATCTATGGAAAATATCAGGAAACAAACTGAAAAATAATTGAAAAAAAATGGAACATACAAAAAACAACAATTAGAAAGCAAGAAGACTAAAACTAATACTTCTGAAATACGTAGTATACTGAAAGGGTAAAGAAATAGAATTGAATCAATGAAAAGCTGTATTACTGAGCTTAAAGTCTCTCAATATTCATCTGCTAGGCAGAAGTTTCTCTGCTATTCATAAGGTTTTCAGTGACCAAATATTTGGAAGTAGTTCATCACTCCTCCTTCCTAGTCTGTCTTCATCTGGAAACTCATCAGAAACCTGTCCACCATGGTATTTAAAATACCTGTGGCATAGCTTCTAGAATCACAGCAACTCACAAACTACCACAGTAAGACAAACTGACAGACAAGTGGAAACAGCAGCCAAGAAATCAAACAATGTTTTGCATTAGGCAAATCTGCTGCACAAAATCTTTTGAAAGTGTTGAAGAACATAGATGTCAGCTTGAGGACTAAGGTGCGCCTGACCCAAGCCATGGTATTTTCAATAATCTCATATGCATGTGAAAGCTGGACAGTGAATAAGGAAGACCTTAGAAGAATTGATGCTTTTGAGTTATGGTGTTGGAGGAGAATATTGAAAGTGCCATGGGCTGCCAAAAGAACCAACAGATCTGTGTTGGAAGAAGAGCAGCCAGAGTGCTCCTTGGAGGTCAGGATGGTCAAACATTGTCTCCTGTACTTCAGACATGTTGTCAGGAGGACTAGTCACTGGAAAAGGATATCATGTTTGGTAAGGTGGAGGGTTAGAGAAAAAGAGGAAGATCCCCAATGAGATATATTGGCAAAGTAGCAGCATCAATGGGCTCAAGTGTGGTAACAATTGTGAGGTTGGCTCAGGACCGGGTAGTGTTTCATTCTGTTGTGCATAAGGTCGCTGTGAGATGGTACTGAATTGAATAAGTATGGTGAAAGAATACACCCCTGTTGCACACCTTTCCTAATTTTAAACCATTCAGTGTTCCCATGTTCTGTTCGAAAAGGTGCCTCTTGGTCCATGTACATATTCCTCATGAGCACAATTAAATGTTCCAGAATAGTCATACTTCATGATGTTGTCCATAGCTTGTCATGATCCACACAATCAAAAACCTGTGTGTAGTCAATAAAGCACTGGTAAATATCTATCTGGTATTCTCTGATTTCAGCCAAGATCCATCGGACATCAGCAGTGATATTGCTCATTCCACGGCCTCTTCTGAATCCAGCTTGAACCTCTGGAAGTTCTCTATCAATGTATGCTTGCTATATTACCTTTAGTAAAACTTTACTTATATGGAATATCAAAGATATGATGATTTCTGATTTCCGTTTGGTCACCTCTTTTTGGAAAGGGTACAAATAGGGATCTCTTCCAGTCAGTTGGCCAGATAGTTGTCTTCCAAATTTCTTGGCATAGGTGAGTGAGTGCCTTCAGTGCTGCCTCACTTTCCTGAAGGATTTCAATTTTTTTCCATCAATTCCTGGAACCTTGTTCTGTGCCAATTCTTTCAATGCACCTTGGACTTCCTCCTTCAGTATCATTGGCTCTTGATCATATGCTACCTCTTGAAACAGTTGAACATCTATAGCAGGCTATTTTTTAAGTTGATAATTTTGTATGGTCTTTGGATGACTTTGTAAATTTTGGCAGAAAGGAGCTACCACACCCATTTTAGAGAAATAATCAGAAAAAGAACAACAACAAAATATCCAAAAAAAAGTCTGATTTATTTGGGACACTATCAAGAAGAATGACATTTGTGATAGGAATTCTAGAACAGGAAACACACACACAAATAAAATTATGTAAAATAAAATAAAAGCATAAAGAATTTTGTCTAAGAGTTGTTGGAAGAAAACTTCCCCAACACAATGAAAGATGGGAAAAATAGCCATTCAAGAAGCTAAACTATCTCCAAACAGGACAGATCCCCAAATAAAAACATGAAGCCATATTATAACCAACTTTCCAAAACCAAAGACAAGGAAGGAACACTGAGAGCAACTTGGAAAAAAAGAAAAGCATCTTGTAAAAGAGAAATAATAAGACCAACATCTGATTTCTCAGTAGAAACCATGCAGGAAAGAAAAGAGTATATAAAACTCTGAAAGAAAAAAAAAAAAAATGACCAATCAAAAATCATATATACAGAAAAACTGTCTATTAAATATGATGGTGAAATTAGGCTACTTTCAGATAGACACAAATTAAAAGAATTTGCAAAAATTTTACAGACCTTATGAAAAATACTAAAGGAAGTTCTTTGGACAGAGAACAAGGAGCATCAGATAACAACCTGAGACTAACATGCATGACAGTGGTACCTAAACTCAATCCTGATATAGAAGAATGCAAAGTAAAACGTACCTATAAGACTGAAAATAAAGAACCAGAGATACATTTGCAACACCAAATATAAAAACTGCATAAAATAAAAAGAGGCAATAATATAGTTATAAGCCTTCCAAATGAAGAGGAAATCAAATACCTCTAACAACAATATTACCCTAGAATCTAGCCTAAGACTTACTCCTAGCCGTCATCCAACCCTTAACCCTAACACCAACCCACATCCTAACTCTAATCCTAACATTAAGAGAAGTCCTAGGCCTATCATAGACATAATCATAGCCCTAACCTTAGCCCTCACTCCTTACTCTTACATACTTCCAAAAATAGGAAAAGGGAGTTTGTAAGTGCTTTATAAACCATTTCGTTTCTACCTGCCAAATTTACTTAACAAACTCACCTCTGATTAATAATATTGTTTCTATCAACCAGTAAAAATGAACATTGAGGATTTCTGGAGAAATGGCTGACTCGGCAGACACACTACACAGACCCTTTAAAACAAAGACAAAAGATACCAAATTAAACAGTGATGATGATCTTGGAACCCTGAGCTTCAGAGGAACAATAAGTGCATTGAATACCAAGTAAGAAAAGAAGCTGAGAAAGAGGAGAGGATGGAGAGAGGTGAAGTGAGTGAGTTGTCAGTTGGTCTGAGAGAGCATGGCCACTTTGAAGTTTCCCAAACAACATTCAATCAGAACAAAGACCTAATAATTGGCTCTGCTCACCCAGGACCACACAAGTGCCAATAGGGGTGATAGCAATCAGAAAGTTATCATGCTCCTCTTGTTCCCTACATGCTACCAGTGATTAGAAGGGAAGTTAGTTCCTACTCTCATCCACCCAGTGCCCAGTGACACCCCCCTCCCCATTCCACCCCTGTACAGGTCCTGCACCATCCAAGGATGGATACATCACATTGTGGATCAGGCACTGTGTTCACCCCATCCTTCCAGCTGAAGGCATATACATCTGCCTCCTCAGACCAGCACATGAAGTGCTAGACAGATAGCCTGCTCCCTGCTATGCCTAGGCAGTCAGGAATTCCTTCCTCAGACCAGGTGCCCTGACACGAACTGCCCTTCCGGTCTACAAGAACTCCTTCTAGGATCATGCACTCTGACCCCAGACACTTTAAAGTCCCTCTGGAACTCAATCTAGGACAAGGAATCCTGCTTATCCCCACCCTACCCTATGGCCTCCTAGCTGGCAGGGGGCACCAACCCATACCAAGTGCCCTGCCCATAGCCTGTGCAGTTTTCTCTTTTTTGCCTTGTTTCCCCACGTTTTGTCCTTTCTCTTTTTTTCTGCTTTTACTCTCCTTTCCTTTCTGTTTTTACCATTCTGTTCTCATTTTTCTTTTCTCTATTCCTCCTTTCATTTTCCCTTCCTTTTTTTCTTTACATGTCTCAGTGTTTTTCTGTTACTATTCTTTTATCTTTTACTCTTAATTTTTACCCTCCCTAATGTAGCGTAGTAGGAGCTCTGGTAGCGTAGTGGTTACGAATCGGGCTGCGAACCTTAAGGTCAGTGGTTCGAAACTACCAGCCGCTCCGCGGGAGAAAGATGAGGCTTTCTACTCCCGTAAAGATTTACACCCTCGGAAACCCTGTACAGGGTCGCTATGGGTCGGACCCGACTCGATGGCACTTAACAACAACAAACAACAACAATGTAGCGTAGTGGTTACGAATCGGGCTGCGAACTTTAAGGTCAGCGGTTCGAAACTACCAGCCGCTCCGCGGGAGAAAGATGAGGCTTTCTACTCCCGTAAAGATTTACACCCTCGGAAACCCTGTACAGGGTCGCTATGGGTCGGACCCGACTCGATGGCACTTAACAACAACAACAACAATTTTGTGTATTGTGGGTTTTGGTGTGGTTTTTTTTGTTTTTGTTTTTGTTTTTGTTTTCTGTATTTCTTATCTCATTTCTTTTTCTTTTTCCTTTTTACTTGTCTTTTCATTTTAATTGTTAATTTTTTGTTGTTTTCTTGTTTCCTCCCACTTATTTTTTTTATTATTTGTTTTGCTGTTTCTTGTTTGTTTTCTTTCTTTCTATCTCTCTATTTTTTATGTTCCACCTGGAAGGAGACAGCAACCATGTCGTATATCCCAGCCACATCCACATGCCCTGAAGCCACATCTACTGGGCAAAGGCCACCACCTGCTTCTGTAAAACTTGATCAACAATAGACATGAACCAACACAAGCCTAACTTTCCTACAACTGTACTACAAGAACAGCTGATGCAGACCTGTGTACATACTCCCATTCTCTATCACACCCACCAGAAGACAGGTAGTGAGTGTCTAAGAATACACCAAGTAAATACAAATACAACAACACCATACTGTCTTGAAGACAATAATTTCAGTTCATACAAAAAAAAAAAAAAAAAAGCAAGACAGGGTGGCTCAAACAAGAGACAAAAATACAGAACTAGAACACCTTTCTAAGGAAGAAACAGTATAAGGAATTCAAAAGAGTAAAAAGTATTGAGATAAAGTTTATGAACGCTTTGGATAACACATGCAAAACTTCAGAAGTATTCAAGAACAAACTGACAAAATAAATGAAAAATTAGAAACCATACATAATCAACAAAAAGAAATTCTGAGATTAATACTAAGATTTCATAAATAGATAATGCATTGGAAGAGTAAAAGAGTATAATTGAATCAATGGAAGATAGCATTAGTGTAATTCAAGACAAATCTCTCAAATTAAACTGTTAGAAGAATAATAAAAAAAGAGAAAAAAATTAAAATAAAACCAAGAAAGCCTAAACATTATGCAGGACACCTCAAGAGGAATACCTTATGTGTCATCAGAATTCTAGAACAGGAAAAAAATTAATTAAATAAAGAGAAAACTTACATAGAGTTTTGGAAGAAAACTTGCCTAATATGAAAGATGAGAAGACATGCATTCAAGAAGTCCAATGAACCACAAACAGATAAACACCAATAGGAAATCACCAAGACTTATAACAATCAAACTTTCTAAAATCAAAAGCAAGGAAAGAATTCTGGAACAGTTTAAGAAAAATTTAAAGTTACCTACAATGGAGTATCGGATTTCTGGTGTGGCATTGCTAGTTAATGTGGTAAACTACAACGTCAGTTTAGGCCGTTAAGGCCGGCAGTTCTAACTCACCAACTGCTCCTTGGAAACCCTGTACAGTGTCGCTATGAGTCAGATCCCAACTTGATGGTACTTAGCAACAACAATGGAGTATCAATACTAATTTTTTGATTTCTTGGCAGAAACCATGAACGCAAGAAGGCAATGGGATTATACACATAAAATTCTAAAAGAAAATCATTGCCAACCAAGAAATATATACCACATAAAATTGTCCCTTAGATACAACGATGACATTAGGATATTTCCAGATAAACAAAGATTAAAGGAATTTGTAAAAACCCTGACTAAACATATAAGAATACTAAAGAAAAATTTTCAAACAAAGAACCAATGACAAACAACCATCAGAGATAAACAAACTTAACACCATATAGAAGTCAACATAGATATAAAAATGCCCACAGTAAAATAAACCTTGTTGTTGGTGATGTTAAGTGCCATTGAGTGGGTTCCAACTCATAGTGAACCTGTATAGTGTTTTTAAGGCTTTTAAATTTTTATGGGAGCAGAAAGCCTCTTCTTTCTGCCACAGAGTGGCTGGCAGACTCAAACCATGTACCTTGTGCTTTTCAGTCTGGTGCTTACTATATGAAGCCACCATGCAATCCTATAAGAGTGAAAATAGGGATCAGAAATAATAACTGGAAAATGAAGACAATTAGATGATAAATCAAAGAATAAATGGTGTAGTTACAAGATTTCCAAATGGAGCAGAAGTCAAGTTTATTGCAAGATAGAACAGATCATTTTAAACCTGGAGAGAAATTAATAAAATACAGGATAACCACAAAGAAAAAATAATAAACCCTCTCACCAAAACAAAAGACAAAAATAATGATAATTTAATAAGCACTTAAAAACAACACTGGTACTGAAGGCAGAAATCTAAGGTGCACTGAAGGCAAAAGCAAACAACACGTCTCTGGAATTGAGGAAATACAAACTGAAATCTTTCAACAAACTAATGATTCACCACTGGAGGTACTCATCCATACCTGGCCAAAATGACTGGAAGAGATCCATATCTGTGACCATTCCAAAGAGAGATGACCCAATGGAATGTAGAAGTCATTGGACAATATCATTAGCATTACATGCAAGTAAAATTTTGCTAAAGATAACTAAAAAATGGCTGCAACATTACATTGATAGGGAACTGACAGAGGGTCAAGCCAAATTCAGGGATATCATTGCTGACGTCAGATGGATCTTGGCTGGAAGAAGAGAATACCAGAAACATAAATACCTGTTATTTATTGACTATGCACAAAATCTTTAGACTGTGTGGATTACGACAAGCTACGGACAACATTGCAAAGAATGAGTATACAAGACACTTAATTGTGCTCATGAGAAACCTTTACATAGGCCAAAAGGCAATTGTTTGAAAAGAAAAAAGGAGAAGGAATTGTTGAAAATTAGGAAAGGTGTGTGCCAGAGTTATACTATTTTACCATACTTATTCAATCTGTGTACTTTGCAATTAATCAGAGTTGCTGGATTATAGGAAGAAAAGCATGGCATCAGGATTGGAGGAAGACTCATTAACAACTTGTGATATAAGATGATACAACACTGCTTGCTGAAAATGAAGAGAAATTAAAACACTGATGAAGATCAAAGATCACAGTCTTCATTATGTGTTGCACTTTAATGTAAAGAAAACAAAAATCCTTACCATTGGACCAATAAATAACAGCATGATTAATGAAGAAAAGACCAAAGTTGTCAAATACTTCATTTTTGCTTGGATCCACCATTAACACTCATGAAAACAGCAGTCACGAAATCAAATTATGGGAGAAGTGCAGTGAGGATCTCCATCAGCAATAACACAGAATACCCGATGAAGCAGGTTCAGAGGACAGTCCCAGAACACTAAACCACATATAAAGGAATATTAAGAAAGTTTGAAGGCTTACAACTAGTGGAATTTGTAACAGAAGCAAGAAATCCAGTGCTTGAGGATCTTTCAGCCTCAGCAGCTCCCAAGGAGGCACTCTTGGGCAAGACAGAGCCAGGGAAGGATCAGAGCCTCTACAATGCTTGACTCCTGACTGATCCTCAGAGATAAAGATGTGGACATTCTTTTTTTTTTTTTTTTTTTTTTGTATCTGTTCATTGGTCTCTCATTGTCTGAGCACCTCCATTCTGGTGATTAGAGGGGGTGTCTAAGTGAGTAGACACCCCCCCCACACACACCTCCAGAATGTTCTACTATGCATGTGCACAGATCTGCTCAAAATTTATAGGAAGTTTCCACTTAAAACCAAATGTCAGCATAAAATGGCCACAGCTGTCCCTGAACTGTTTATCACTAGGAAAAAGGCCTGAACAGTGGTGGTGGAACAGGAAGTGACACACTAAAAAGGAAACAGGCAGGAAATTATATCCTGAGTTATGTCATAATGACCAACAGTGGCATCTTGAAATTTCTCAGGCTGCCTTAAAGGCAAGGAGTCAAGAGAGGGACATTAAAGTCACACTCATATTTGACTACAGTATTTCTTTTTTTCCCTCTTCTCTCTTTTCAGCAATTTTAGACTACAGTAACCAATATGCTTTTTTTTTTTTTTTTTTTTTTACTGTTGCTGTTTTGTTTTTTGGTTCCCTCTTTACCTTTAGAGGGCTCTTTCTCTCCCTACATTACTCAAGAAGACACAGTAATTGTGGTCATATAGTCAAGCTACAATCACACCCTATAAAATCCTACCATCTAGGCAAGAACCAATACCAGATGCCATATTCCAGATAGGCAGCCAACCCCTCTGACAGTTACCCTGAGTTACGTAATAACAAGAATGAGAAGGGAAACCCATCTCCTGATAGCATCTACCTACAGGCAATAAAAAAATACCAAAGAAAGCATGAAAAAATACCAAAACATACATTCATCTAAGTACTAAGGTCACAACCAACTATTGAATATGTCCAAAAAACAGATGACCATTTCTGGACATGTCCAGAAACAAGACAAAGTGACTGAGACAAATGAGCTGGAAGTAGACCTTGACTTCATATTGGAAGGAGGGCAGACTTTGGAAATGCCTGAGAAGGAATTCAGAAAAATGATAATGAAATATTTCAAGACCTTTTACCGAGGGTTTGAGAAAAATAAAGAAGAAGTCTGGAAAGCACTACAGGAACAATAAAACAAGATAGTCACAGCATTGGAAACTATTCCAAACTATACCAAAATAAAATAAACAAGACATGTAATAATCAAGCTCTCCAAAATCAAAGGTAAGGAGAGAATCCTTAAAGCAGCTAGGGAAAAGAGAAGTGTTACATTAAAAAGGCAAGCAAATTAGATTAAGCTCGGATCTCTCAGCAAAAACCATGCAGGCAAGAAGGAAATGTGGAGACATATATAAAACCCTGAAAGAAAAAAAACCTGTCAACCACGAATCCTCTACTGAACACAGCTGTCAATCAAATATGATGGTTTAATCTAAACATTCTCAGGTAAACAGAAGCTAAGGGATTTTGCCAGAGCCAACCTTGCACTTTAAAACATCCTAAAGAGAGTTCTGTGGACTGAGAACAAACAAGAACAGACAACAACCAAAGATTGACATATATGGCAGCACCACCCAGAATTCAATCCACTACAATTTGATGAACTTGACCTATACATATGGATGTAGTAGCTTAAAAGAGGGAATTAATCTTCACAGCAAGGATCATTCCCAACCCTCTGTGCACAGGGTTGACAAGGATGGGCAACTTAGTCATTGGCTACCAAAAATGAGGGAGGGCTATAAAGACAGGAAATGACTGGCTTATAAGTTTTCAAGAGGGAGCTTAGTTTCAGATGGTGCAGGGGAAGGTAGAATCTCCACTGGGTGGTTTTCAAACTGTCTAGTCAGGGCTGGTGAAGGGAGATGGGGATAAGACTCTTGTGGTTCAATAGTGAATTATTGCTATCAGGACTGATTGGGATTGTTGCAAACATAAAGGTAGACAGTTTGTAACATAAGGAGGGGAGTGGTTGATCTTGCAGTCCAGAAGCAGAGGACCCTAGGACCATCAAGGGAGAAAAGCAAAGTGTGGGACCCCATCCAGAGAAGCAGTGATGGCTCGGATGGAGGGAGAGAAGATAACATGGACAGATTTTGTTGTACATTGGGTCACTATAGGTCAGAAACAACTCAACGGTACCTCACAACAAACCAACAGCAATGAAAAAATTGATACGAAAACCCACCAAAAAAAATGAACTTATCATAGAAAATTAAGTGGAACTAAGAAACCACCAGTAGCAGCACAAATATAAACACAACAAAATGACAGCAATCAACTAATTGTTTTTGTTGTTAATTGGCACTGAATCAGTTGATCCATAGTGACCCTGTATAGGGTTTCTGAGGAGCAGCTTGTGACCTTGAACCACCAATCTTTTGGTTCAAGATGATTTTGCATTCCAGCACATTAACCCACAGCACCTTATCTATAATTACACTGAACGTAAATGGATTAAACACACTAGTCAAGAGACAGAGAATTAAGCAAAAAACAGTATTTATCAATACACTATCTTACAAGAGACACCTTACATACAAAGACAAAAGTAGACTAAAAATCAAAGGGTGGGAAAATATATCAAGCAAATGGCAATATTTATTTCTGGAAAAATAGACTTAAAAACCAGCATAAAGGACAAGAAGGACATTATATGATAATTAAAGGATCAATTGAACAAAAGGACATAATCATAATAAATATTTTTGCACCTAATGAATAAACCTCAAAATATATAAATCACATGATAACAAAAATAAAGAGCAAAAATGACAACTTTACAATAATTCTGGGAGACTTTAAAACACCACTTTTGATGAAGGAAAGAACAATTATTTTTTAAAAACTCAACATAAAGACAGAAGAATTATACAACACAATCAGCCAATTTGGCCTCATAGGCATATACAGAGCATTCCAAACACAACATTCTCCAAAATAAATCATATATTAGGTCACAAAGTAAGTCTCAGCAAATATGAAAGCATCTTTTAAACTCGCAACATTATGAAATTAGAAGTCAATAATTAGAAAATAAAGGGGAAAATGAAATACATAGAAATGGAATGTTATTAAGTGCCGTCAAGTCAGTTTTTACTGAAGGCTATTTAGTATAAGGTTTCTGAGGAGCAGCTGGAGGGCTTGAACTGTCAACCTTGTGGTTTGAAGTCCAGTACTGATCCTATAGTACTACTGACTACACCAGGAGTCCCTACAAGGAAACGGAATAGTAACCTGCTTAAAAACCATTTGTTAATAAAAGAAATAAAAAGTGATATAAAAATTCCTTGAATCAAAGAATGAAAACACAACATTCCTGAAACCTTAGGACATAACAAAGCAGTGCACAAAAGGCAATTTACAGCATAAATACACACATCACAAAAGAAGAAAGAACTAAAATCAACACTTTAACTTAACATCTTCAATGTTTAAAAAAAAAGAGCAGCAAAATAAATCTACAATCGCCAGAAGAAGAGAAATAATACAATTTAGAGTAGATAAATGCAACAGAAAAACAACAGAAAGAATCAAGAAGAATAGACTTTGATTATTTAAAATGACTAATGAAATTGACAGATGATTGGCAAATCTAATAAAGGAAAAGAAAAAGACGCAAGGAACATGAATGGGTGACATAACAATAGAACCAACTGAAACATAGAGTATTACAAGAGAATACCTGGAAGAAACAGACAAATTTCAAGAAAACCACTTGCTGAATTATTTAATGTCTCTTCTAGCATAGTCTTTGTAAACTCATAACAAATCACATTTTTCTGATGAGTCTGGATAAGAGAAGGTTGGGGAAGATGCAGTAGGATTGTATGGTTCTGCTGTGCATGGTTATTAACAAGGTTAAATGTGAAAACTTGGAACTCTAATGTAGGTGTAAAATGAGTCATCTCAGTATCAGTAATGAGGGAATCTCACCATCGACAAGGAAAAGCCAAGAGCAGTGTACAGTGTATCATTTGGACTCTGAGATCCCTGCACATTCTCAACCCAGAGACAGAATGCTATGACACTTGAGAAGCAACAGTGGAGTAGCAACAACAGAACAAAAAGCCAGAGCACAAGATAGAGCAGTGGGCTTTCCTAGCCCATGGAGTAAATAAAACTAAATGACTTTGGACAGGATAATTGCTGGCAGAATGGAGTGCTATTAGGCACTAAATGGGGAAGCTAGGTTTGCTGACCCATGGGGTAAGAGCTGAATGTCTTCAGGTGGCTTATAGTGTAGTGGTGTGCCCTGTGAGTATTGATCAGCAGCTCTAAAAGAGCTTAGTAACATTGTTGGACAAGTGGTCAGAGAGAAACCTGCCTGTAAGAATGGCAGAGGAGAGTTGTCCTGACTGGAAGAATGGTGCCTTAACACTTCTGACCCTTCATTGTAATGTGTTAATGTGTCTTGTTGTTATTGTTAATTGTTGTCAAGTCGATTCTAACTCAGCAACCCTGTATAGGGTTTCTGAGGAACAGCTGGTGGGTTTGAACTGCCGACTGTGTGGTTCACTAGTTGGGTGCTAATCCTACAGTGCCACACCAGGAGTCCATTAACCTTCCTAGTAAGCCCTGTAACTGTAAATATGGTGCCTGAGTTCTATATGGCCATTGTTTTGAATTATTGAACCCAGCTTAATAGAGAGTGTTGTGTTCCATACCATTTTTTAAAATACTACATAACACAGACTGAGGTAAAACATTTGAAGAAACTCATAACAAAAAAGGAAATTGATCAAGTTGTGTTTAAAACTCTCAAAAAAAAAAAAAAAAAGCGTGTGATTGTTGGTAGGCACCTTAAGTTGGTTGCATCTCATAGCTACCCCATATACAACAGAAAGAAACACTGCCCAGTCCTGCATCATCTTCAAAACAATTATTATGTTTGAACCATTGTTACTGCCACTGTGTTAATCCATCTCATTTGGGTGTATTACTCTTTTTTTACTGATCCACCACTTTACCAAACATAATGTCCTCCTGGGATTGATCCCATTTGAACAAATGTCAAAAGAACAGGCAATAAAATGAAATCTTGCTTCTAAGGACCATTCTGGCTATACTTCTTTCAAGACAGATTTGATTGCTCTAGAAGTCCGTGATATTTTGCCAGAAACAAAATTTAAATACTTCTATGATCTCCCCTTATTAATTGTCTAACTTTCACACCCATATATTGTTGGGATTTTTTTTGTTGTTGTTAAGTGTCACTGAGCTGGTTTGTACTAATAGCAACATTGTATAGTGTTTCCAAGGAGTGGCTGATGAGCTTGAACTGCCTACTTTGCAGTTCAAACCCACATTGTACTGTAGTCCAACACATTAACCCACAATGCCACACCAGTACTATAGGGCAACTGAAATTTCCATGGCTTGGATAAGGCACACCTTAGTCCTCAAACTGAAATCAGTGCTCTTTAACTCTAAAAAAATATTTCATAGCAGATTTGCCTAATGAGATACATCTTTGGATTTTTTGACTGTTTCTTCCATGAGTGCTGATTGAGTTTCCAATGGAAATGAAGTATTTGTCAACTTCGATCTTTTCTCCATTTTTCATGATGTTGTTATTAGTTCAGTTGTCAGGATTTTTGTTTCTTTACATTGAAGTGCAATCCATACTTAAGGTAGGGTTCTACAATCTCCTTCAATATTTTAAGCCCTCTTAACTTCCAACAAGCAAGGTGGTCCTATCTGCATAGTGTAAGTTGTTAATGAGTCTTTCTCCAATCCTGATGCTATATTCTTCATATAATGCAGTTTCTCAGATTAATTAGGGTAGTGAAAGGATACAACCCTGGTGCACAACTTTCCTGATTTTAAAGTATTCAGTATTCCCTTGCTCTGTTCTAATGACTGCCTCTTAGTTTATATACAGGTTCCTCATGAGCACAGTTATCTGTTCCTGAATACTCATTCTTGAAAATGTTATCCAGAGTTTGTTATAATGCACATGGTCAAATGCCTTTGCATAGTCAATAAAACACAAGTAAACATCTTTTTTGATATTATCTCCTTTCCGTCAACATTCATCTGACATCAGCAATGATACCCCTAATTCAATTTTCTCTTAAGAATACAGCTTGAATTTCTGGAAGATCCCTGTCAATATATTGCCATAACCATTTCTGAATTATCTTCAGCAAAATTTTATTTGTGTGTGATATTAAATATTATTCAAATATTTCCATATTCTATTGGTCACCTTTCTTTGGAATGAGCACAAATATGTCCACTTATAGACAGCTGATCTTTGACAAAGGGTCAAAACTCATTAAATGGGCAATATATAGTTTCTAATAAATTATGTGGGCAAAATTGGATATCTACTTGCAGAAAATGAAAGAAGATACATATCTAACACTATATGCAGAAATGAACTAAAGGTTACCTTGAAAAATAACAAGGAAGCTGTAAGCCACCTCATAACATGAATGAACCTTAAGGACATTATGCTGAGTGACATTATGCTGAGTGAAATTAGTCAGTCACAAGAGGACAAATATTGCATATGATCATTATTGTAAAAGCTTAAGAAAAGATACCCATACTAAAAGGGAAAAAAATATCTTTGTTGGTTACTGGTAGGGGTACAGTAAGGGGTTTGAGGGAGGGTGGAGGGAGGGAACTGTAGAGCACAGGGTAGGGGGTAGACACATCATATTTTGGGTGTTGGAGAGGTCAGTACACAAGAAGGGGGAGGGGGTGGAAGAACAAGGCAGATAGGAGAATACTGAGATAGGTTTGCATGGGCTAAATGGGACAGAGGTAAATAGTGATGTATGCTCAACTTTAGCAAAAGAGGGTTCTGTGATATAGGGATCAAGGTGTAGTCTGAAGAGGGGAAATAATGTTAATATGCTTGACTGTTAATTGAATATGTATATTGGTTTCCTTTGCCTAGTATTGTAAAATAGACACATGAGTGGGATATAAAGAAATGTCAGAAAACACAATTACAGAAGCTTGCAACCCCGTCTTCAGCTTATAACTGATTGGAATACCTAAAAGGGGTTCTAGAATTTGCCAAGTGAAATAGACCTCTGCAGAGCCTTTGTAATGTATAGGACCTTAGGTGGAATCTTCAGCACCATCCAGAACCTTCTGAGATGGGACATTTCCACTAGAAAGGAAAAGTATACCTGCCTGGAATAATGAGAGTGACAGAAGATATATCTTCAAAGAAACACCAGCAGGAAAAATCCAAAACAAAAATGGCAATATGATTGGCTACTACAAGAATAAGCAAATTGTTCACTGGGAAGCCATCAAGGTAAGTTCCTTCAGGACAAACCCCTCTGTAAGACTGAAACTCAAAGATAACACATGAACAGGCATGCAAGCTTGCTGGCAATCACATTGGTATACCGGAGAGTGGAAGAAGGAGCAAAGGCAGCAATGAAGAAATGGGCTGAGTTCAACAATGTTCCATAGACTCCTGCTGACCTGGAGATGAGAGAGAACAAAGGAAGTGCAGGTTGGTCCAAAGTGTGGTGAGACCTGGGGACACCTGAGCCCATGGTTAAGGACATAG
>NW_006408591.1:10141609-10168745 GCF_000296735.1 Chrysochloris asiatica | reverse complement strand
TTTTCTTCATTTCCCTCAACTTGAGAAATTCTGACTGTGTTCTTCCCTTTTGGTTTTCTAACTCCAGGTCTTTGCACATTTTGTTATAATATTTGACTTTGTCTTGTTGAGCTGACCTTTGAATTTTTTTGTGTTCAACTCTTGTGCTTTTTCAGTTCTTCCATTTGCTTTAGCATCTCTAGACTGGAAAGCAAATTTCAGAGTCTCTTCTGACATCCATTTTGGTCTTTTCCTTCTTTATTGTCTTCTTAATGACCTCTTGCCTTCTTCCGATATGATGTTTTGATGACATTCCACAAGATCTCTGGTCTTCTGTCTTTAGTGCCTAATGCATCATATCTGTTCTTCAGATGATCTCTAAATTCAGGTGGAATATATTCAAGGTCATATCTTGGCTCTCATGATCTTGTTTTCATTTTTTACAACTTCATTCTAAACTTGCATACGAGCAATTGATGACCATTTCTACAGTCTGCCCTGGCCTTGTTTTGGCTGATGATATGGAGCTTTTCCACCATCTCTTTCCACAGATGTGGTTGATTTGGTTTCTGTGTATTCCATCAGTGAGGTCCTAGTGTCTAATCATCTTTTATTTGCTTAAAACGGGAATTTGCATGAAGAAGTCATTGGTCTTGTAAAATTCTATCATAAAATCTCTAGAATCAGTTCTATCACCAAGGCTATGTTTTCCTCCTTGTTTAGAGTCTTTGCATTCTAATTACCAGTAATTATCAACACATCTTGATGGCATATTTGATCAGTTTCAGATTGAAGAAGTTGACAGAATTTTTCAGTTTAAATTCCACTGGTGCATAAATTTAATAATAGTGGTATTGACTGGTCTTTCTTGGAGGCATATGGATATTATCCTATCACAAACTACGTTGTACTTCAAGACAGATCGTGATATGTTCTTTATGATAATAAATGGGATACCATTCATCTTAAATTTGTCATTCCCAGAATAACAAACCATTTGATTGTCAGATTCAAAATGGCCAATAACAGTCTACTTCTGCTAACTAATGCCTAGGATATCGATGTTTTTGTGTTCCATTTCATTTTTTACATTTTTCAATTTTCCTGGATTCATACATACATCATACAGTCCATGCTCCAGTTATTAATGGATTATTACAGTTGTTTCTCTTCATTTTGAGTTGTGCCCATCAGCAAATGAAGGACCTGAAGGCTTTACTCCATTCAAGCCATCATGGTCGACTCTACTTCAAGAAGGCAACTCTTTCCCAGTTGCCTTTTGAGTGCCTTCTGACCTGAGGGGCTCATTTTCTGGCAGTGTATCTGCCAATATTCTCATGGTCTTCATTATGTTTCAATATTCAATATTCTGGTGCTATCTGACAGTTGTCCCACTGCTAGTCATAAAGTTTTCAGTGACTAAATATTTGGAAGTAGTCCATCTCCCCTTCTTCCTAGTATGTCTTCCTCTGGAAATCTGTAACCTGTCCACCATGGTTGACCCTACTTGTATTTAAATGCCAGTAGCACAGCTTCCAGTAGCACAGCAACATTAAAGCCACCACAGTATGACAAACTGACAGATGTATGGTGGACAGATACATAAATAAGCATTAGTGTATATATATATATATATAAGCTCTGGTAGCGTAGTGGTTACGAATCGGGCTGCGAACCTTAGGGTCAGCAGTTCGAAACTACCAGCCGCTCCGCGGGAGAAAGATGAGGCTTTCTACTCCCGTAAAGATTTACACCCTCGGAAACCCTGTACAGGGTCGCTATGGGTCGGACCCGACTCGATGGCACTTAACAACAACAACAACATATATATATATACATCTACATAAAGCACTGGGTCACAAGATCAGTTTGAACCACAAGGAGTGAGGTTGAAACTCACCAGCCACTCCCTAGAAACCCTATACAGGGTCACTATAAGTTGGCATTGACACGACAGCACTTACCAATAACATATGTGAATATATGTAAAACACATTTGGCAATTTAATGTTTTTCACCTGTACAATGAAATGATATCAATTATATTAATCATATTGTACAACCATCACCAACATCTGTTGCCAAATTTTTCTTCACTGAAAACAAAAGTCATTTGTAAACAATAACTCCCCATTTCTCCTTCCCTCAAACCCCTAGAAACATGTATATACATTTGCCTATTGTAGATATTTCATGTGTGTGTTATCATACAATATTTGTTATATTATTGACATTTTTGGTGTATGGTTGATGCATCAAACATTGTACACCAATCTCAAATGAGAATAGTGATCTTGGTTAGTGTCTGTGATTGCTGAAAATATCTTTTCTTTTCTTCTACTTATAGAAATGTGCCTGCAAGGATGGTCAGGTGAAAAGGTGGGGATGAGGAAGTGACCTATAAGCATACCACCACAGCTAAGCTAGTTCTTTTTCAGAATTCCTACCAATAACAAGTCTTACTAGACATGGGAATAATTTTCTCCAGGGTAATCAGGTCGTGGGTACCAAGTTTCTCTTTATAGCAAAGTATCCTAATGGCATTTTGTTCTTTCAGTCCCAGAGGGAGCCAAACTATCTGCCTCATTTTCTCCAAACTATTTACATTTCAGCCAGTGTCAGTTTATTTTTTCTGTTGTCATGCTTGGCTACCTCCATGTTGCTGACTTAATAAATCAAACTTACTTGAATGTCCTCAAATATGGCCAGGAGGTGAATCTGATTTTTTAAAAATAAACCTACACTAGCCAATCATTTATACCCCTTTGTACTTCTAGAGCTAAGAAGACATTCCTATTACCTCACAATGTCCCCTATTAGTCCTCTCTGGTTTTATTAAAACCCTTTCCCTTTCATTAAATGAAAAAAGCCTCTGAAAACCTCAGTTACAGATTTTCTGCAACCCACAATTTATGACTTCTACTTGCAAACTTCAAAAGCTTTTAAAAATAGTATTGGCTCTATTATTCTATATTATGGTAATTGTAGTCAAGATTTAAGAGGCACTTTAAGACTTTTTAGCTCTACAGTATATTTCTGTTCCAATTTCTTCTTTCGGCATTTGGGAAAGAAGCCTTATTTAAAAGCTTACCCTCTGTCCCCTGATATACAGCTAGACCTCACTGCACAATTAGGGAAGCTAAGTCTCCAATTAGAGCTCTACAAAACATGGGGCAGAGCACATCTTACCAGAATCCCATTCCATTTATATGCACCTGACAATAATCACTATTTTTCACCCCTTTGTTATGTTTCATATCTCCTTGTTAGCTCTCCACTCCTTTGTTCCCATAAGAAATCAGTATAGATAATCACAATATTAAATAACTCCAATGTCATAGCAAAAATTGTTCAAAGCCACTCATATAACAAATATCAAGTGGCCACAGGGATTTATGATGTATTGAAATCACACTGACCTCACCCTATCTTCAACAAGGATCTGTTCTTCTGGTTAACCTCTGGTTTTCTCTTGCTGTCTCTTGGAGATGGTTACAATTAAAAATAACCAAGAAACCGCTAATGCAATTTCCACCACTGTGAGCATAGATAAAATCCCAATCTAAAAGTTGCTCTGGCATTGTCCTTTGTTTTCAATGCACCAAATGGTATGAGTATTTTAAATGCAATTCCTTCCATGCACCACATGACTAAGGTATTTTTCTTTGGTCACATACCATATGGAAAAGCTACATATTCCCCAACTCTTTGCCTTTACTGCTTTAGGACTTCAGTAGCATCTGGATGGTACAAATCTGTAAACAGTCCCCAACTCTGAAAAGGACTAAGCCAAGTCCCAGTCTGTCCTTGTTCTGAGGAAAGTCCTACTATTGCAGAGCCACACTCTTTTATTATGTCAACAGTTATCAGCTGGGGAGCTTTTCACATGAACTTTCTCACTGAGAGCATTCTCACCCAATTCAGAACTTTCTTCCACAGCAAAGGATAGCTCGATTTCATAAGTAATCTTAAGTGTTTCTGCTTTGTTTTGCTTTTCTCTAACTTTTCATGTAAATTTCAGAATCATGAAACACACAACTATTCTGCCCACTGGTATTTTATGATTTTAATTTGCTTAAAAGCTCTGAATTTCATTATATTTTCCCATTTGGTGCATGGGATTTTTACAGTTAACAGATGTTCACTTAATAGAGCCTCCTAGTGAGCAAATCAGTTTTTTCCCTCTGGTATTCGTGTAACTTTCTAGTCCTGCAGTAGCTGTTTCTGGCGCCTGCCAAGTTATCTGGCAGTGCAAACTCAAATCGCAAGTACAGCCACTCTTTGTTAATGTTCATTCTGATTCCTTCAGCCCTCCTCATTCCAACTTACCTCCTTCCTCATTAACACCATGTGACAAAGCCCGCAGGGGAAAACACCAGCTTCAAACACCAGACAGGTTTCACTTGCAGATGAAAAGACAATCTGTACCCAATAAATATTTTCTTAGCCTCCAGCCACTGCAAATGCCAAATTTTTGAATGCATTGAAAATACTAAAGGAAAAGTTTTCCAAACAACTGTCCTAGTCCAATCTCTAACTAATGAGATTTTTACTAAAATATATTGCAGTGCATTAAAATAAGCCACAATTTTGAAGCAAGGTCCTAGCCCCAGGAATCCCGAGTGTCTGCCTACAGTTCCTTCCTAACTAGGGAAAGTTTTGTGGGTGGTTGCAGAGGAAATTATCATGGACACCCTTCAGGTTACAAACACTACCTGAAAGTTTCATACCAACACTCCCCTTTGTATCAGGATACAAAGAATTACCTCTCTTTAGGGATTATTTTGAAACCCAAATTATCTAATAAGTAACAGGCAGATATGGCAATTTTCCTTACAGAGAAATCTAAAATCTCAACTTGCTAGGAATCCTCATGGTTGTTTCTTAGTAACACCCATAAGATTAGGGTTTATGATAATTGAAGAATAGAAAGGAACTGGAGGACATTGGGTATGTCATCAAATGTCATTCTTTCTCTCCTATTTGAAGACTCCTGGGTATCTGCAATAGATTTACTACACTTTGGTTTCTGTCCAAATCTGTTTGGTATTCTAACATGGTCTTTTCCAATGACTTTATCTAAAATGTTCATATCCTGATCAGCTGTCCACCTGGCTGCAACATGTCTAGTCTCTATGTTTTTATCCTATAGGAATCAGACAAATTTCCTTTCCATCATAAGATGCATCCTTGATCCTCTTCATACTACTGACCTTGTGGTTTCCAGTTCAATGCTTATCCTACAGCACCACACCAGGAACCCAAATTAATAAACAGGAACATATAATTGCACTTTATTGCATGTGACAGATACTGCATTTTTACAAATTGACGATTTGTGATAACTCTATGTTGAACAAGACTATAGACATCATTTTTCTAATAGCATAGGCTGACTTCGGGTCTCTGTGTCACACTTTGGTCATTCTCACAATGTTTCAAGACTTTTTTAATAATGCACTAATAGACAACCATATAAGGAGACTTGGTAGCGTAGTGGTTACGAAATCAGGCTGCAAACCGCAAGGTCAGCAGTTCGAAACTAACAGCTGTTTCACGGGAGAAAGATGAGGCTTCCTGCTCCTGTAAAGATTTACAGGGTTGCTATGGGTCAGAATCGACTCGACAGCACTTAACAGCAACAATAAGACAACCATATAATAATTCATGTGATTCATTTTATGATGATATTTACTTTATTGTGGTAGACAGGAGCTGAACCTGCAATGTCTCTTGAGGTATGCCTATATATCCTTTTGTAGTTGAGAAATGCTTTATTGCCCAAAATGTCTTACATTACAAGTAGGTAAACTGAAGCCTTTAGCTTTTAAGTTACTTAGCCACTTTCTCATAGTGAGAAATTACATGCAAAAATCCATACTCGTACCTGAAGTATTTTCTACTATCTCAGTTACATTTGACTTTATTACCATTCTATTCATTTTTCATAGTTCTCACTGGGAGTCCTGGTGTGGCGATGTGGGTAAATGCACTGGACTGCAAAGTCAGTTTGAACCGCAAGGTCGGTGGTAAAAGCTCACCAGCTGCTCCTTGGAAACCTTATACAGGGCAGCAATAGGTTGAAACTTAATCAACGGTACTTAACAACAACAATAATCCTTATAACCTTATGTATCTTGAGGTTTATTGGGCACCTTCTATTGCTAGGTGTTTAAATGTGTTTCTTCATTTAATCCTAATAATTTTAAAAGTTCTGTTTATTCGTCATACTCTAGATAGAAAAATTGGGAATAGTCTAGATGTTGAGTGAATTCAATGTAGGAAATCGGTTATTAAGTTGATGAAAGAGGTGAGAAGCCTAACACAGAATGTTGTTTGTTGTTGTTGTTGTTGTTGTTAGGTGCCCACAAGTCAGTTCTGACTCCTAATGACCATATGCATACCAGAATGAGACACTACCCAGTCCTGTGTCATCCTCACAATTGTTATATATGATCACATGATTGCTACCACTGTGTCAATTCATTTTGCTGGGAGTCTTCCTCTTTTTGTTGACCCTCCATTTTACCACACATTGTATCCTCCTCCAGGGATTGGTCCCTCTTGACAAGTTGTCCAAAGTATGAGAGAGGAAGTCTCATCATCATTGATTCTAAGGAACAATCAGGTCATGCTTCCAAAATAGATTTGTTTGCTCTTCTGACAGTCTATATTGCTTTGAGTGTTCTTGGCCAATACCATAATTCAACTGTATAAATTATTATAAGATGTACCTTATTACTTGTCTGTCTGGTCTTCTCATGCGTATGAGATGACTGAAATACCATGGCTTGGGTCAGGTGCACCTTGGTCCTCAAAATATCTTCCTTGTCATTGAAAACTTTAAAGAGATCCTTTACAGCAAATTTGTCTAATGAAAAATATTTGATTCCTTGACTATTACCTCCATGAGCATTGATTGTTGATTCAAGTAAAATGAAATCTTTGACAACTTCAATAGTTTCTACATTATCATTTGATGTTATCTATTGGTCAAGTTGAAAATTTTAATTTTCTTTACATTGATGTACAATCCATACTAAAATCTGTGGTCTTTGATCTTCAAGAGTAAGTACTTCAAGTCCTATTTTCTTCCAACAATCAAGTTGTATCATCTGCATATTGTAGGTTGTTAATGAATCTTCCTCCAATATGGATGCCATGTTCTTCTTCATATAATCCTAATTCTCAGATTAGTTGCTCAGGAAACAGATTGAATAAATGTATTAAAAAGATGCAACACTGATGCACACTTTCATGATTTTAAGCCAGTCAGCATCCTCTTGTTCTATTTGAATGACTGCCTCTTCGTTTATGTATAGGTTCTCCATGAGCACAACAAAATGTTCTGTTATACTCATTATTTACAATGTCATCCATAGTTGTTGTGATCTGCACAGTCTAATGACTTTGCATATTCAATAAAGCACAAGTAACCTCCTCCCTGATTTTCTTTTCTCTCATCCAAGATCCATCTGGCATCTGGTATGTTATCCCATTTTTCACATCCTCTTCTGAATCCAACTTGAATTTCTGGCAGCTCCTTGTCAATGTACTATTGCTAATGTTTTTGAAATATCTTCAGCAATATTTTACTTGCGTATGATATTAATAATATTGTTCAAATATTTCCACATTCCATCAAGTCACCTCTCTTTGGAATAGGCACTTATATGGATCTTTTCCAACCAGTTGGCCAGGTAGCTGTCTTCCAAATTTCCTGGCATAGATAAGTGAGCACCGCCAGTGCTTCATCAGTTTGTTGAAACATTTCAATTTGTGTCAATTTCTGGAGCAAATAATCTGAGAAGATGGACTATATGAAGAAACTGGATTGGAGGAAGACTCACTAAGAAACCAATAGAGAGATGACACAACCTTGCTTTCTGGAAGTGAAGAGGACTTAAATACTTACTAATGAAAATAAAAGATAACAGCCTTCAGTAGGGATTGTACCTCAAGGTAAAGAAAAGGAAAATCCTTACAACTGAATCATGATAAATGGAGAAAAGGTTAAAGTTATCAAAGACTTTACTTTTCTTGGATCCACAAGCAATGCTCCTAAAAGCAGCAGTCAAAAAAATCAAAAGACGTATTGTATTGGGCAAATCTGCTACAAAAGATCTCTTTAAAGTATTAAAGAATGAACAAGTCAGTTTGAGGACTAAGATGTACCTGACTCAAGCCATGGTATTTTTCAATTGCCTCAAAATGCATGTGAAAGTTCGACAATGAATAAGGAAGACCATAGAATAATTGATGCATTTGAATCATGATGTTGGCAAAGAATATTGAAAGTACCACATACTGGAGAAGAACAAATCAATTTGTGTTGGAAGAAGTACAGCCAGAATGCTCCCTAGAAGCAAGGATGGTGAGACTTTGTCTTTCGTACTTTGGACATGTTACCATGAAGGACCAATCCCTGGAGAGGGACATCATGCTTGGACAAGTGGAGGGTCACCAAATAATAAGGAAGCCCCCCAACCCCTAAAAATGGATTGACACCGTTGCAATAACAATTGGCCCAAATGTAGTAATCATGAGTATGGCACAGGAACTGGCAGTATTTAGTTCTGTTGTACGTAAAATCACTAAGAATCAGAAGGTACTCAACAACACCTAACAATAACAATGGATTTAATCACTGCAACTATGTTCTAGAACCAACTGGACTAGTGTTTTACCAAACAATTGGACACCATAGCTTAGCCTAATTGTCATGTAAAATTAATCATCACAGAATAGGAGTAGTGATCTAGCTGGTGTAACACAAAAGAAGCTGGTTCTCTCCACATGTGAAAGCCTCTCTATGTGTGTTTGCAAAGTTGTCCCTTTTCTTAGAAATAGGAAACATGAAATTTTATACAAGATAAATTGAGAGACAGTCAAAATGTTTCCTGTTCCTGCACAGTCTCAAGATAGGTGGCATGCTGAAGTTCACTGTTGTCATCACTGTATTTTTGGTACCTTAAAACCTGAGTATCTCATCTTCTGGCATTATATTAGACAACATTCTGCTGCCATCTACAAGGTCAATTTTTGTTGTCCACTGGCCAATGTTTTTCAGAAAAACTTAACAGGTACTTCTTCCCAGTCTATCTTAATCTGAAAGCTTTGCTGTCCACCAGGGATGATCCTGCTGGTATTCAAAATACTAATGCTGTAGAATTAAATTGCAAACCAACACTTAAACCATCACAATGCAACAAACTGAAAGAGAGGCAGTAGACATGGTTGTTAGGAGGACTGAATTATATCAATTACATAAAATAGGTAGTATGATGCTATCACACTTTTGAGTGCTCAGTAAGTATTAGAAAAGATGGAGATGACAATGTGTATTCAGAAAACTTTCCCCAGGATATAAACCAAACTTAAACCAAAGAAATATGGCCTCTCTCAAGTACTCCCTTAATGATCTGTGGTTCTTTAATGATTAAGTTGTAAGTCTGCAATCACAAACCAGCAATCCTGGTCAGCTGTAAACCCTGGGGTCCTTACTAATACTGGGGAGGGGGGCACATTTAAAGTTTTCTGTTGTTGCTGTTCTTAATTGGCAACAAGTTACTAACCCAAGAATTATAAATAGGCTTCCATTTATCTGCATCCAGCTGATCAATATTCACTCAGCATGCTTCAGCTCCTAGCATCTCAGAGGAATAAAATAAATTGTCAGTCAGCAGCACAATTTTGTTGTGATGGTGGTGGTAATTTTTTTTTCTAAATTATTCACCTTCTCGAAAAGCAATTTGATAAATGTTTATTCCTTCATAATACATTCTAACAACCACTGATTTGTGACCCTCGCTGTGAACTGAATTTAAATTGGGAAGGAGGTGAGGGATTCACGAAAATGCCAAGACAGGGCCGCACACAAGCTCTGGAGCTGTTTTGTTCTTGCTCTCTAAGAGCACACTGGCCTCCCAGGGCGTGAGGGCACTAATTGAATTTAAGAGATGTAATAAGGAAGACTAGCACACAAGCACAAACTGCAGAGTGAATGCCAACACTGTGGGTTTGGCAGGAGACTCGATGGTTCAGCAAAGAGAGTGGTCCCATAGCCAAGCCATAGACCTAGTCTTGGAGTCAGTGCTGAGGCATAGTTTGCACTAGGGGACAGAATGAGAGAAGGCCGGGAAAGAAGGTTCTGAGTGCTTTCTGGCATTGGAAGGCTTTCTCATCAAGAAACCATTTCTGGCAAAATGATAGAACACACGCTGGGGTTTTCTTTATGCTACCTCTTCTGAAATAAACCCCTCCTCCTTTAAATGTTTTCCCAGTTTCAGGACAAGTAAATGCTTCCTACAGGAAGCTGCGTAGGAAAACGGTGCACCCAAGGGATACCTCTACTCTGAATGTCCCACTATCATCCTGATATTACTGATGACAAACGACAGAATTTCCAACACTGTTTTCCCAAAACATTCAAGAGGATTTGAATTGAGAAGAACTCAAGCTCCATGTGCCAGGATCAGCAGGACAAAGTGTTATTTGCCTTCACACAGGAAAAGTATAGAAGTTAAGGCATGATACTTGGCACTTGGTCTTGCTAAGCAGTCACACAGATAGAAATCCCTCCTCTGTAAGGCACAGCAACATGAGGTAAACTGTTCAGATATAGTTTGGTTGAGAACATGAACTTTTAAACTATCATATGCATTGCATATTTCTTAAATCTGTGGCATAGAGAGCTCTAGAGAAAGACTCATGCCATTTTGTAAAATATACTTGCTTCTGTGTGTTAATTATTTATTTATTTATCTTTTACAAAGTCCTGTTTTATGTATGTAACAGTTTAAATAATGTGGAAAACTGTATTCCTGAGCTAGGCATATAATTGGGGTATTGTAGTAATGAAAGCTACTGTTTCAGAGCCAATATCTGAACATTTGATGCCTCAACCCTTCCTGTTCTATAAGTAGACTTGAGACAGAAACTAAAATACCTAAAAAACATAAGGAAAATAACTAACTAAATAAGTGTGCAAAACAGGTTAAGTCAAGAAGTATTAGGAAATGGTAACTAGTTGCCCATTTGTCTGTAATTTTGGCTAACTATGTTATCTTGTGTGTTTCTGTGGTGCTGGAAGCTATATTAGCATTATTTTAAATACTGGCAGGGTCACTCATGGTATACAAGTTTCAGCAGAGCTTCCAGACTAAGACAGATTAGGAAGAAAGAGAGGTGGACTATTTCTGAAAAGTCACTGCAAAACATGAAAGGCAGCAGAACATTGTTAGATACAATGCCTGAAACTGAGCCTTTTAGGTTGGAAGGCACTCAGAATATGACTGGCGAAGAGCCGCCTCATCAAAATAGAATTGACAAAAATAAAGTAAATGGAGTAAGGCTTTGGGGACCTTCATTTGTTTGATGGGGCACAACTCAAAATGCAGAGAAATTTGTTGTAAATATCCATGAATAATTAGAATGTGGAATGTGCAAAGAATAAGACTAGGAAATTTTGAAGTTGCCAAAAATGAAGTGGAATGCATAAAAATGAATTACCTAGGCATTAATGAGCTGAAATGGACTGGTATTGGACATTATATTCCAGGAATTGATGGAATATAAATTGAACATAGGCCAATAAGCAGTTATTACAAAAGAATAAGAGGATACTTAATGATTTAAAATCAGAAAAGGCATGTAGCAGAGGTATACCATTTCTTCATACTTATTCAATCTGTATAATAAGTGAATAATCTGAGAAACTGGATTACATGCAAAAGAAAATGGCATCCAGATTGGAGGAAGTCTCACTTATAACCTGTGATATGCAGATGATACAATCTTGCTGGCTGAAAGTGAAGAAGACTCAAAATATTTATTGATGAAGGTCTAAGACCACAGACTTCAGTATGGATTGCACCTCAATGTAAAGACACAAAAATCCTCACACCTGGACTAATAAATAGCATCATGATAAACAGAGAAAAATTGAAGTTGTCAAAGATTTCATTTTACTTTCACCCACTATCAACACTTATGGAAGCAGCAGTCAAGAATTGAAATGATGTATTGCATTACCAAAATTTGTTATACAAGACCTCTTTAAATTATAAAACAGTGAAGATATCAGTTTGTGGATTAAGATGTGACTGACCCAAACCATGGGTTTTCAATGCATGTGAAAGTTGGACAAAAAAATAAGGAAAACCATAGAAGTACTGACACATTCGAATTATGGTGTTTGAGAAGAATATTAAAATTACCATGAACCATCAGAAGAACATACAAATCTATGTTGGAAGAAATACAGTCAGAATACTCCTTAGAAGCCAGGATGGTGAGACTTCATCTTGCATACTTTGAACACGTTATCAGGAGGGACTAGTATCTGGCAAAGAGCATCATACTTGGTAAAATGGTGGGTCAGTGAAAAAGAGGAAGAGCCCCCCAAAGAAATAGACTGACACAGTGACAGCAACAATGGGCTAAAACATAATGACTATTGTGAGGTTGGTACAGGACTGAGAAGTATTTCATTCTATTGCACATAGGCTTACTATGAATTGGAAACATCTCAACAAAACAACTAGTTGTCATCTAGCCTATTCTGACTCATGTGAGTCACATGTGTGTCAGAATATAATTGTGCTCTGAAGGGTTTTCAATGGCAATTTTTTCATAACTAGATTGTTAGTCCTTTCTTAAAGGCACCTCTAAGTGGACTCAAACCTCCATTCTATCAATGAGCAGCTGCAAGCATTAACCATTCATAACACCCAGATTGTGAGGAGGCTAACTGTAGAAAAGACATGCAGATACAGTTTTCTCTGTTCCTCTCTCTGATGGCAGTTTTAGGCCTCAGAAAAACCACACCTCCCTTACCTCCACTAAGGTCTTATGTTTTCTTGCTGTTCTAGTTAGGTGCTGTCCAGCCAGTTCAACCCATAGTTGTAACCACTGTTTCAATCCATCTGGTTAAGGGTTATCCTCCTTTTCATGGACCCTCTATTTTACCAAGTGTGATATAGAGAACTGGTCCCTCCTGATAACATGTCCAAACTATATGAGACCAAGTCTTGCCATCCTCCCTTCTAAGGAGTATTATGACTGTACTTCTTCCAAGAAAGATTTGTTCATTATTCACATAATTCAGAAGCGTCAATTCTTCCCTTTCCCTTATTCACTGTCCATCTTTCACATCTATATGAAGCAATTGAAAAATACTGTAGCTCGGGTCAAGTGGATCTTCCTACTCAAATCAACATCCTCACTTTTTAACACTTAAAATTTTTCGGAAGATTTACCCAATGTTGTACATCATTTGATTTCTTGACTGCTTATTCCATAAGCATTGCTTGTGAATCAAGTAAAACAAAATAATTGACAAATCTTTTCCCTGTTTATCGTGATGCTGTTTATTGGTTCAGTTGTGAGGGTTTTGTTTTCTTTATATTCCAGTGTAACTCATACTGATAATGAATCTTCCTTAAATCCTGATGCCATGTTCTTCTTCATAAAGTCTGTGTTCTCATATTATTTGCTGAGCACATAGATTGAATAAAAATAATTAAAGGATATAATCCTTATCCACTTTTCCTGATTTTTAAACCATGCACTATCCTTTTATTTTGCCTAAACAATTAATTGCCTATTGGTCTATGTACAGGATCCATAAGCACACAATTAACTGTTCTAAAATTCCCTTTCTTTGCGATGTTATCCATAATTTCTTATGATTCTATATAATTGAATAAAGAACGCTGGTACTGTAGAGGGTTATATGTTGGACTGCTAGCCAGAAGGTCAGAAATTTAAATTCACCAGCTATCCCATGGGAGAAAGATGAGGCTTTCTTCTCATATAAAGATATATAGCCTCAGAAGCACTATACAGGGTCACTAGGAATTAGAACTGACTCAATGGCATGGAGCAGCAGCATACATTTGAATGCCTCTGCATACTCAATAAAAAACAGGTAAACATCTTTCTGTTATTCTCTGCTTCAGGTAAAATCCATCTGACAATGATATTCTTCATTTCATACCTTCTTCTGAATTCAGCTTGAATTTCTGGCAGTTCCCTATCAATGTACTTCTACAAGCAATTTTTAATGATTTTCTGAAGAATTTTATATGCGTGTAATATTAACAATATTGCTTGATAATTTCCACATTCTAATGGATCTCCTTACTTTGGAATGGGCATAAGTACGGATGTCTTCCAGTTGGTTGTGCAGGCAACTCTCTTCCAAATGTCTTGGCATAAACGAGTGAGCACCTACAGTTTTACATCTATTAGTTGATATATCTCAATTGCTATTTCATAAATTCCTGGAGATTTATTTTTTGCTAGTGCCATCAGTGCAGCTTGGACTTGTTCTTTCAATATCATCAGTTCTGTATAATTTACTCTCTTCTGAACTTATTGAATGTTTACCATTTCTTTTTGTTGCAGTGACTTTGTGTAATCCCTCTCATTATCGTTTGATGCATTCTGAGTCATTCAATAGTTTTCCTATAGAATATTTTGGTATTTCAACTTGAAGGCTGATTTAAAAAAAAAAAAAAAAAAAAAAATCAGTTCCTTCAACTTAAGAAATACCAAGTGTGTTCTTCCTTTGTGGGGGGTTTTCTAACTCAAGGTCTTTGCACATTGCATTATAATAGTTTATTTGTCTTCTCTAGCTAGCCTTTGAATATTTCTTTCAGTTATTTTATTTCCATTACTCATCTTATAAAGTAGGCTAATCATATAGCTAATATATGAGAAGAAGACAGAGTTCCCAAAGGAAGGGAGTCCTCAGTCCTCTAATATCACTTGAGCATCTAGATCTAACTGTCTGTCACTTTAGTCTTTTTCTTTTTCTTTTTTTTGCTTAAGCCAATTAGTCAGTTTGAGCCGGTTCAGTGCTGTGAATTACTTGATGTAGGCTTCTAGCTATAGTCTTAGTAACTCCCACCAAATGAGTGAGGTGTGATTGTTGTTTTTTGTTGTTGTTGAGTCAGTTCTGACTCATAGCAACCCCGTGTAAGGTGTCTAAGGAGTGGTGGTAGATTTCAACCACTGACCTTGTGATTATACTACCGTGCCACACCTGGATTCCAATGAGTGAGTGAAACCTGCAAATAAGACATATCGAAATCTAATTTGGTCAGTTTGACTTCTTTTTAAGTTTAAAATGAAGCATCCTAGATGCAGAAAGAGGGGATTACACTACCATCAAGAAAGAGTGCCTGAAGTGCAACAAATTTTTTGTATCCTGACATCCCTGCAGGCTGAACCTCCTTGATCAAGGAAGCAGAGAGCTGTGGTGCCAGAGGATCAATGGAGGGTTGGCAGAGGAGGGATGGCAGCAGTATCAAGAACCAGCATATGAAACAGAGTAGTGGGCTTCCTAGCCCACAGAGCATTTATAGCTGATTTCCCAAAGACATGTGACTCACTTGTAGAGTGAGGTGCCTCTAGGCATTTAATTGACGAGACCACTAGGTTTATTGGCCCACTGACCTAAAGTTGAGTGACTTCAGGCTGAGGCATATAGCTGAATGGTGTGCCTTTTGGGCATTTACTAGCAGTACTAAAAGAGTTTTGTAACCTGGCATTGCTGGAACAGAGCAGATGCCAAGGACTGTAGCTAAGAGACTAAAGATAAGAGCGAGCATACCTGCAGGTGCAGCCAAGGAGAAGTGGTCAAAACTGAAGAACTGCATTTTGAATATTTTTTTATTCTAAATTGTAACCTGTTAAGTTGTATAATAAACTACATAATAATGAATACCATCTGAGTTCTGTGTGGCCATGGCCATTAATTATCAACCCCAGTAGAGAAATAGAAAGTGTTGTGGAATGGCTGGTTGCTTTCAGAACTATTAAAGAAGGTATGATGATGCTGCAGACACGTCTTACCATTGCCTCATAGGAATAGGTCTTGGACTGATTTTTAGTATGAATTCAGAGGATGTCAGATACTACCCCACATCATTCTTGCAACTGGTTACTAAGAAGTCCTGATACCAGTAAAAGTATTACAAAGAAATAATTCACCATAATCAAGGATGAAAAGTCAAAACTGTACATTTCTTTTACTGTTTGTGAAGGAAGTTCTGGAAGCTTTAGTGGGTGAATTCAAAGCAGATTAGGGTACTGTTTTACAGTTACAGTACTAAGTATTTGATAAGTATGAGCTCTGAGTCAAGCACTGCTCAAAAATCTTTACACCTATTAACTCATTTAAATTTCCTTAAAAAGTTACATCTATTATAACTCATTTTAATTTTATCGTTCCTGTTCTACAGGCAAAGAAACTAAAGTTTATAGAAGTAAATTGCCCAAGATTATAAGATTAAGAAGTTGTAAATCAAGGAATCAAATCTTGCATCCTATAAAACTCAAAGATATGGTCTTCATTCCAGCTGTTGTCACATTTCCTGACAGATGATATCAATCTAAAAAAGTGCCCAGAGGGGTTCTATAAGGTGTTTCACATGATACAACTGGTTGTTCCACTTATCTGAAGGATAATATGTTTTCTAGATTGATAAATTTACCTACTCTGATTTTACATAATCTTAAAATAATAAAACTACTTAGGGACCACTGCTAACATCTGTGGAGTCTGTGGGAAAATGTAACTCCAGGACAGGGCTGATGACCACTCTCACCCTCTCAGTTTGGTTCTTTGGTACAGTATACCAACTGTTTAACCAAACACAGCAACCCCGACTAGAGCCCAAGTGAATTAAATGAATGTCTCAAAATCAGAGTCCTGAGCATGGCAAATTCAGAACTACAACCAATTTCTTCTAATGTTTATGACATAATAAGAAACAATTCAACTTCCTGAAGTTTTCTTTTCACCCAGCTTATACTTCACACTCCCAGGGCTTCAAATACCTGCACCATTTTTACCCTAGTCAACTGTAAGAAATAAAGGCAGCATGTAGTGATAGAGTAACTTGGGACTTTGTTGTCAGGTTTTAATCCCATCTAATCCTTTTGTTGGAGTCATGGTGTGACACTGTGGGCTAATGGGTCAGACTGCAAAGTCGTTTGAACTGCAAGGTCTATGGTTCAAGCTCACCAGCTGCCTCCTTAGATGGTCGCTATGGGTCAGAATTGGCTCGAAGGCACTTAACAACAACAACAACAACAACAACAACGATCCTTTTGTTATTTATGTGGTTACTTCTATAGCGTGGGAATAAGTATCTTCTTCATTGAATTGTTGCCGCAACACCTAGAACACTGCAAGAACTAAGCAAATGGAAAGTCTTCCTCTCACACATTTTAGGTGTGTACACTTTGTAGCACAAAACACACACTCTGTGAAACCAAAAAACCTATAAACTTATTGTATGGAATCAGTTTTGATTACTAGTATAGGACAGAAAACTGCCCTATAGAATTTCGAAGGCTTAATCTTTATAGGAGCAGATTACCACATCTTTCTCCCACAAACAGCTGGTGCTTTTGGATTGCTAAATTTTTCATTAGCAGCTGAACATTTAACCACTCTGCCACCAGAGCTTCTAGAATCATGTGGACATTATGACACTCCCTGTTTGTTAGTGGGGAGTTTGTGGAGCTCATAGGCACTGTGCCTGGGATGTTTGGAAATGCCAAAGACATTCCTCCCTTCCCTTCTTGATGTCTGATGAAAGCTGGATCAGACACTCCTCACCTAGTTTGCTCTCACAGGAAAGAATTGACTTAGAACTGTAAAGTGAGAATGTCAATGATAAATTTGCCAGAGATATGACAGAGATGATTAGCTATAGAACGGAAAAACCACTTCTTAGCTGACATTAAAGAACAACTGGAAAAGAAAATGGAACAACCAAAAATTTTTTTTAAACACTCAGAAAAAGGAGTAGAGAAGCTCAAGAGTCTGATTAAATAACACTAGCTTGTATTTAAGTAGAACAATGTATTTTCCAAAGAACAGGGTAGCAGATAGCCCTCATGGCTTTTTCTCCAACAAAAAGGATGTGATTCTTTTTTTCAAAGGGTAAAAAAGGGAATTATTTTAGGTTACTGAGTGCCACACGTAGTTTGCAATCTAAAGGTTGGTGGTTGAACTTACCCAACTTGGCCACAGAAAAAAGACATAACAATCTGCTTCCATAAAGATTACAGCCAGGAAAATTCTTGGAACCGTTCTGCTCTATAGCCTACAGGGTGTCCATGAGTCAGAATCAACTTGATGGCAAAGGGTTTGGGGTTTTGTGGCTTGGTTGTTTGGTTGGTTGGTTGGTTAGTTTCTTTATATTTATTATGTTTCTTCTAAACACCTGTTATGTGTTTTCCAGAGTCCCTGGATGGTGCAAATGGTGAATGTCCTAAACTTGATCATTGTGAATCTAAGTCCACCAGAGGCATCTTGGAAGAAAGTCCTGTAGATCTACTCCCAAAAGATCAACGATTGAAAACTCTATGGAACACAGCTCTACTCTGACACACTAGGTTCCCCATGAGTTAGAATTAACTAACTGACCGTTGATTACTGGTTTTCTGTTTCCCATGTTGCTGCATATAACACAAACTTGTCTCTGTCCCTAGTGAGGCTTTGTTGTTGTTGCTGTCACATGCTGTCAAGTCGGTTTCAACTTGAATAACCCTGTATAGGGCTTCCAATGAAGAGCTGGTGGATTCAAATTGCCAACCTTGTAGTTAGCAGTCCAGTGTTTATCCTATAGCACCACACCAGGATCCAGTGAGACTTTGTACAAGGCAAATATATAAGAGAAAACAAAAAAAAATTATATGTGACAGAATACTTTTAATTATCAGATATTTGACAAACTCAAAGGCTATAGAAGTTTATAAGTAGCAGTGTAGAAAAAGCTTTCAAATGTCCACTCCCTACTTTACTTCCTTTCATGGAGTCCTGATGTGACATTGTAGGATCAGCATTGAACTTCTAGCCACAAGATTTGTGGTTCAAGTCTACCAGTCGTTTCTTGGAAACCCTAAGCAGGGTAACTAAGAGTCAGCTGACTAAATGGAAACTTAGCAATACTTCCCCTCATCTTAATATCCAATTGGTCACCAAATCCCATCTTCTTTAGTTGTCTCTAACTATTCGCTTCATTACCACTATTCCTTGCAAGGAGCTCTGGTAACGTAGTGGTTATGAATCGGGTTGTGAACCTCAAGGTCGGCAGTTCGAAACTACCAGTGGTTCCATGGGAGAAAGATGAGGCGGTATGCTCCCGTAAAGATTTACAGCCTCGAAAACCCTGCGTAGGGTTGCTATGAGTCAGAACCGACTCCACGGCACATAACAACAACAACAACATTCCTTGTTTGGGCTCCTGGTATGATGCTGTAGTATCAGCACCAGACTGTGAACTATAAGGTCAGCAGTTCAAACCCACCAACTGCTCCTTGGAAACCCTACACAGGGTTGCTATGAGTCAGAACCAACTGGACATCACTTAACAACAACATTCCTTCTTTAGTTATGGTCACAAGTATCTTTAGTCTAGACAATTTTGGCAGTTTTTCCAGCCTCCAGCTTTGTGCTTCTCCATATTGAATCTTGCTTAGTGATTTTTTTAATGCAAATTTCATCAATTGACTCCCTGCTTAAACCATTTTGATGCTACCTTATAGACCTCAGGATAAACTCAAAACAATTATTAAAGGTTTAAGAGTTCATCATACTCTGCCTGACGCTCACCACTTCAGAGTTACTGTTTACCCTTTCTCCCTCATACTCAAGGCCAGACTGAATGCCATGGTCTTTGCCCCTTGGCCTGGCATACTGTCATTTCTCTGTCCAGAACAACCCTTCTCTGACTCCTTTTTCTTATGTATGGATTATTTCTGTTCAACCATTTAGAGTTAGCTTTAGATATAATCTCTTCCAGGAAGTCATTCCTGATTCTTCACACAGACAGACAGAGAAATAGACACCACACACCTGAGTGGCTACTCTGTCTAGGTACTCTACAGCATCTTGAATTCACTTTGACCTTGACATTGTACTGAAAATGCTTATTGATTGGATGAATAGAAAAGTTCAATAATCTCCTTAAGAGTAGAACCATTTTTCTTATTAGTCTTTGTGCATTCAATAACTAGTACCAGACAGGTTGTTAAAAAGTATCTCTTGAGTTAATTTATGAAAAGAGGAGAAGGATGATGAATGACATAGAAATGAGCAGCTCCATGTATCTCCCATGGTTGATGGTGTTGTTGTTAAGTGCTGTCGAGTCAGTTCTGACCCATAGTGACCCTGTATAAGGTTTCTGAAAAGTGACTGGTGAGCTTGAACTGCCAACCTTGCAGTTCAAACCGACATTGCATTCCAGCACAATAACTCACAGCACTCACCATGATTCCTCTCCCATCATAGAAGAAGGAAATACATACCTACATACATTTCCTTTCTTGTGTCAGCAAATGAAATGTGAGCTAATTGCAAATCATATTAACTCTACTCAAACTTATCTTTGCAGAAGACAAATATTTTAGTTAATATAGGTTTTAGAAAGGAGCCCTGGTAGTTTAGTGAATTACAAGTTGGGGTGCTAACCACAAGTTCAGCAGTTTGAAGCTACAAGTCACTCCACATGGTAAAGAAGAGGTTTTCTGCTCTTGTAAGGATTTACAGTCTTGGAAATCCTTGTACAGGGTCACTGTGAGTGGTAACAAACTCCACAGCACATAACCACCACCACCATAGGTTACAGAATTGATGAAAAGACCACAAAATCTAGGGTGAGAGAAAATAATGGATAATTCCATGCTGCTAGAGTCAACATGCTCTCTTTGTATGCATCTTTTTCCTTCCTGGTTCTCTTTGCATCTAAGTGTCATTTCTTATTACTAAACTGGTTAGTCAAAGTGTCAAAGGACATAGGAACCAATAGTCAAGCCAAGTGTCTTTATCAGTTTATGAACTAATATCACTTCGAGACTCTATTTGACTTTGCACAGGTCATGAGCTCATGCTGAAGACCAATTTCAGTTAAATGGGAATGAGTAATAGATTCAAGGCATGCCCACAATTCTTCCCACTCCTGTGAATATTTTACCCAAACCGGGGGTGGGGGGCTGGATGTGTATGTAAAATCTTGATGAGCAGACCAAAAAAGAGTTACAACCAGTCATTCTAGCTGATTAAACATGTTTCTTTAAGGATAATTTATCCTTGGAAACACAGGAAAACAACATTGTGTGTGTGTGGTGAGGGATGGCTGTGAGTGGGAGGGTGAAGGTGTGGAGAGCAGTGTCATGCTTTCTGTTTTGGCTTTAAGCATCCCTCTCCCACTGTGAAAGAAGAGCCTTTCAAAAAGCAAAGCAAAGCAAAGTGACATAGGGAATATATACTTAGTGTATCCAAGTGGAAAGATGCTGGGTTTGTTCTTAAAATGCAAATATTTGAGTCCTTCTAGAACTCCTGGAAGCTAAATAACAAGAATAATACCTTCCTGGGAGGTTAACCATGTCAAGTTAGGTGTTTATTTCATGTGTTCTTTTCTAAGAGAGGAAATCACAATTTGAAACATATACTACCCATACTTTGAACCATGCATAATCTGAAGAAAAACAATCCAGTTATATGTAAAACTAATAATTGATATAATCTAGCATTACTTAAGATTTTTCAGGGAAAAAACTGTAAGAACCATTTAGATTCTAGTTTTCCTACACTGGTTACCTAGAAGTTTCTAGTACTCACTGCAGAGTTCATTTTTTTGAGAGATAGAAAAATGAAGAATTAAAATTGTAATTAGAAAAACTGCCTCAATCAGAACTGCACTTGAAGATGCTTGAATGGATGGGCTAAATAAGTTCAGGCATCCATTAGTTTCCAAATTGAATTAAAATATATTGAGTGCTAATTCAAAAATCTTAAGGCAGCCATCTGGAAGAGAATGGGAATTATCCAGGTCTAAAAGGGTACTGCAAATGATACAAAGTGAGGAAAGATTATTGCATTTTTGCTGACCTGAAAGAACAAAAAAGAAATCTTAAAAAACACCAGTAATTTATTATAGCCCATTATAGTAATATTGCTGTTTACTCAAAGCCGGCTTAATGGAGGGTCCCTTTTGATTCCACACATCACAATAGCCCAGTACTAATCCTCCTTTCCATCCCTTCCCACAGGAAACTCGTTTTCTCTGCCATTTGCTGTGTGCAGTAGAGATGACCTGTGGTAATTGCTGAGGACATTTCACCCATATTTTTTAGCAAATGTAATTTCCTTTTGATGCTGCCATGTTCCCTTCCCACCCTGCTGTGACAAGCAACTCCAATAATCATGCAACTAACATTCAGATAGAGATCAAGTAATGAAGCCAGCTGTATCACAACTTTTGACTTTCAACTCTGCACTTACTTGGATGCACATATTACCATTTGAGGAAATGAAAAACATTTTTTTTTCTGTAATAGAAATAGCTTTTGGCCTTTGGTGAGACTGGTAGAGTTGTCTTGAACTAAAAGAAAAAAAAAGTGTTTTTTTTTGTTTTTTGTTTTTGTGTGTGTGTGTGTGTGTTTATGTTTTTTTGCATATAATTGGGGACTAACAAAATCTCTAAACAGAAAAGTAAATGATTTTCAGTAACATTCATTTTCAAAGCACCCCATGATTAGGAATACTAATTCATTTTGGTTTTGAGGAAATGATCCTTTGTGCTAACACTGGCCTACAAATATTCTGAATCTTTTAAAATATTTATATTTTGAAGGAATAGTAGAAGATAAAGGAAGAAGAGAGAAAGGTTTATATAACAAATCCAAAATTTAGGGGCATAAACCAACCATTTATTACACTAGAAGAGGTACAAGCTAAGAAGACAGTCTCAGAAGAACAAAAAACAAACAGAAAAAAGAGTCAGGCAGTTTCTGCGCAGAACCTATCCTGGGATGAGAACCTCTATGTGTGTGTGTGTGTGTGTGTGTGTACACAACCACCCAGGCCAGGGGTCAGAGTCCAGTGCCCAGTGCCAGAGCTTTCCCACAAGCCACTCCTGCCAGCAGCCCTCCCTCCCTGAACCTTGTGTGCTTCATTCTGCACTGATGGCAAGTCTGACAGTCTGTAGAAAAGGAAACAGAGACAGGTGGACTAGTTCAAAGCAAAGTCCCAGGACCTGGACCTTGATCTTGTGTGAGGAATAGAGGGTCAGAGGGAATATTGGGGAGTGGGGGGATGGGCATTGATAGCTTAGTGTATATAAGCTTGTGTGGTTGTTGGACTAGTTCAGTGCATTGGCTCTTTTGTACATTGGCTGTGGCAGCCGTTGCAGTTGGATGGTTGACAAAATCACCCAGCGCGATGGCCAAGCGCAGATCTTTCTGATCATATTTCAGGTAGAAATAAGGCTTAAAGGTTCCTTGCAGTATGTTTTGACACTTCTGGTTCAGGAAGATGATGGCCAATTGTCCCTGATTGAGGATGTCTAACAGTGTCTGCTGGGACTGGCCTGTCACTTGGTCCAGGGTCAGCCCCTCAGCGATGGTAGCCATCAAGCTCCCCTGGACCATGTTCATGATGATCAGCATCATCTTGGCTACATTGCCAACCTCACCTAGGAAGAAGACTTCTCAATGGCCTGAAATCAGCTGATGCAGTCTTAGTACAGGCTCCTGTCCCTTGTTGCGAAGATCACCAGCATCCCGTTATTATACAGCTTCTGGTTCCCCGAGACAGGGGCTTCCAGAAAGTGCCCCTTCCTCCCTAGATACAATCACTTGGGCCAGTTTGGTGACAGTGTCTGCATCCACTGTTGGCATGCCATGTAGCACTTACTGGGGCAGATCCCCTAAAGCACACCACGGAGGCCCAGCACCAGGTCCTCGGCAGCCTTCTAGTACAACGTACAGGCAAAGGTAATGTCACAGGTGGACAGGACTTCAGCGGGAGTCCTTTCTAGGTGGGCCCCCTCCTGGATGAGCAAATCACACTTCTCTGCAGTCTGGTTCCAGATAGTCACTGTGTTAACAATTTGGAGTCGATACCACTTACCATGAAGTCAAGGCCCCCAAATCCTCTTTTTTTCTGTGGGCATGATTCTGCCTTTGACTGCTGTGCTGTCTGCGGCCTGGATGAAGGTGGAGATGGTCTCCTCTCCACATATTTTCAACTTCTTTATGATGGCCTGGCAACATACAGCTGGCTTCTCTGTCTGGCTGAGCAAAAAGTGACGGAAATGGAGGCCCATCTTTAATAGGCTGCCATTTAAATACCGCCATAGGTCCAGTCATCATTCCCTTCATGGTACTAGACTTGGGAGTAGTGGGGTCCTTCTCCTCCTTTAGGGGGTGACCTCTCTTCTAGAAACTCTGCATTTGGCCTCTTTTGAGGGGGGATTTGGAGCCTCTTTCTGAGGAGTCAGAAGTCACCGTCTTCTTCCCATCTCCCCCATTCTTCTTCATGTTCCCTTCCAATAGGCTGAGTTGGCACTTCTCATGGCAGGAGTTTGGCCTACTTCTCTCCTCACTGCATTATGCCATTTTTGGCTTTGACATTCTCGATGGTGTCACTGGGCTCCACCTCAAGAGTGATGGTCTTGCCTGTCAGGGTCTTCACAAAGATCTGCCTCTCTGCTTCTGCCTCTTGGCCTTGCGGAAGAGAAAGAGCTACCCTTATTACTCTTAACATCTTCCCTTTGTGAGCATAGTAGGGCTTGTGCTACTCCAATTTGACTCAGGCATGATTTTCTGTTCCAAAAAACTTCACAAAGAAGCATTTCTTTCTACGAGGTTTCTTCAAGTCTTTAACTGGATTAACAATCTTTCCTGGCCAAAAAAGGTCTGAGTTTCCCCCATACCAAGTCACATAGACACAGATTCACAGCCACTTTGTCTTTTTATTCATCTGGGTTTTCTCACAAATTGATAACTAGGACCAATATGATGTCCTATGAAAGAACAGGTGAAACATGCCACATCTTAGTATCACTTGCTCAATTGAGTGAATTCATGGATTGAGTAACATCTCATTGGAAACTAGTCAGGAAATAGAATATATCCTCTGAACCAGTGTCAATCCCCAAGGCATCTTGGGAAGGAAGAAAGAACACAGACTACTTAAGAAGACATGTAACCTTGACAAGTTCCTGAACTTTTAACTGACTGACTATTTACCAAAAGAAGATTGTTTAATACTCAAAGAGCTTGACTTAATTTTAATCTTTTTTTTTTTTTCAGAAATGGGAGCCCAAAAGAAAGATGAGCTCAGTTTTAAAAATCATAGCAAGACATTATTTTATATCTAACCTGTAGTATATACATGCTTGCCCTTACTAAACTAGGAATCTCTCTAAGTTTTAGTTATATTATGAAGCAAGCTCTTCGTTAGATCATAAATTACTTGAGGTGGTGAACTCTAACTCCTTTCATCCATTTCCTAAGCTTTTGTTGAATGTTTTCTATAAACAAGGGATTCTACTAGACTCAAAAACATGAATGACACATTCTCTGCCATCACCAAGCTCAGATTACATAGTGCAGAAAGCAAACAAGCAATTGTTTTTACAGGAGAGTTCCAGAGGTCCATTCACAAAGGCGGTAAACCGTGCATGGTTTAAAGACTTTAGTATGTAAAAATAATCAAATTTCTATATATACTATGACATGCCAAATCTTCAGTTGACTCATTATTATCTCACATTATTATTAGCTCAGTTTGTTAGTACAGACTAGCAATAGTCAGGATTGTAGATTCATTCACTTTGTGGATCAGTTGACTCTACACACAGACAAACTATATGCAAGTTACAAACTTCATTATCTTTTCTACTCAGTCATCATTTTAACAGTTCGAAAGAAGACTAAAGCCTAAGTGCATATGACTAAGATTCATTGATTCTAACTCTAAAAATTACTTCAGTTATTAAGAATTATTGATTGTGGCACTGACCCAAGGTCACCATGAAACTGAAGAGGTAGAAACTGTGTAAATTATGAGCCATTTAGTAAATCTAAGACATCTTTGAATATGAGGTACACCATTATTTTATTTACCACTAAGAAGGATATTATGGGATAAGCCCTGGACTGTTAAACATAAGGCCCATGGTTCAACCACCTCTCCCCACCACCACCAGCTGCTCCTTGGAAATCCTATGTAGGGTCACTATGAGTCAGAACTGACTCAATGGCACCTAACAGCAACAATAGGATAAGTACTGGATTGCTAATTGCAAGATGGGCAGTTCAAGCCCACCAGGTTTATAGTCTAAGAAACCCTATGTGGCTGTTGTTAAGTGACATTGAATCAGTTCTGACCCATAGCAACCCTGCATAGAGTTTCTGAGGAACAGCTGGTGAGCTTGAACAGACAACCTTGCAGTTCAAATGACTTTGCAGTCTGGTGCATTAACCCACAGCGCCACACCAGGACTCCAAGAAACTCTATGTTGTTGTTGTTCAGTGCCTTCAAGTCAGTTTCAACCCATAGTGACCCTGCATAGAGTTTCTGAACTGCCAACATTGTGGTTCAGACGGCCCATGCACTCCAGAGCATTAACCCACAGTACCACATCAGGACTCCTACACAGGGTCACTGAGTCAGAATCACCTCAATGGCAATGGGTCTTGTTTTTATATTTTAAAAAACACAAATTATACCAAATAAACTATGATAGTATGCTAAGATATTATCAACTAAAGGTCATATCCCAAATCCAAAGATGAAATAATAGGGGAAAAAAATGTAATATGAAATCACGTATCATAAGAGAAACCCTGACAGAGTACTGAGGGAAATAATAAGGAAGCTGGTTTTCTTCTGACAACCTTGGAAATGAAATTAGGAAATAATTAGAATAGACTTCAATAAATTTAAGCTCCAAACTCCTTACTATGGCCTACAAAGTCCTGCACAATCTGGTCCCAGCTACCAACCCAGACACTTCTGGACTACCTCTCACTCCATTCCAATTTCATTGAGCTTCCTGGCTGTTGCTTGAACACAGTAAGTGCACTCCTGGTATAGAGTCTCTTGTATATTTTCCTTCACCTGGAAATTTCTTCACCGAGGCCTTTATATAGAGTGATCTTTAATTTTATTCAGGTTGTGTCAAATAGCATCTCTTCTGATCATGCTATCTATAATATCCTATATTCTTATAATAGTTTTGTTTCAGGGGAAGCTTTTCTAGTCTACATAAAACTTTACAACTAGCATTTTTCTTTTCTAAAATAATTATATATGTATTTCTTAGGTGTTTTTTTTTTTTTTTCC
>NW_006408591.1:10138972-10140699 GCF_000296735.1 Chrysochloris asiatica | reverse complement strand
AAGTCTGAACCAACTCAACAGCACTGACTGTACTTAGCAACAGCAACATATTTAGGTTGAGTTCTGGGTGATAATTGTGTTAATCTCAAATGGTTGTCTGCTATTGTTGGTCCTCTGTCCAAAGAACTTCCTTTAGCATTTTATTGTAATGTTGATCTGGTTTTTTCAAATTCTTGTTTTACATTTCTTATCTGGAAATGGCCTAATTTTGCCATCATATTTAAGGGACAGTTTTGCTTGGTGTATGATTCTTGTTTTGTAAAGTTCTTCTTTCAGAATTTTATAGATGTTATTCCATTGTCTTCTTGCCTACATGGTCTTTGCTGATAAACTACAGCTTAGTCTTATTAGTTCTTTGAAGGTAACTTTTCATTTTTCCTGAGTTTCTCTCAGGATTTTTGTCTTGTCTTTGGTTTATCTTAAGTATGCTTATGTCTTGGTGATTTTCTTGGAGTTTGTTCAACTTCTTGAATACATATCTTCTTATCATTCTTGATATTAAGGTAATATTCTTCCAAAAAAATCTTCAATAATCTTCTCTTTATGTTTTTCTTCCTGGTCTGTAATTCTAATTACACTTATATTATTCCTTTTTATGATGTTCCATAAAATTCATAGACTTTGTGCTGATTCGTTTTGCTCTTTTTTCTGATTGATCCTCTAGCAGATAAGTATTAATACATCTGTCTTCAAGCTCACTAATTTAGCTTTCCATTGATTAAATTCTACTTCTTTGCCCTTTTAGTGTATTGTCTATTTCTGAAATCTTAATACTCATCTTCTGGATTACTATTTGTTGTTTTATTGTAGTTTCTGATTTTTTGTTTAGCTTGTCATTTTGATTTTTGCTTGTGCTTTCTTGATTCAATTGCAGTTTTGCCTGTGCTTTCTTGATTGAATCTGCAGTTTTCTCAATCATTCTCTCAGCATCATTCTTTTGAATTTCTTATCAAGTAATTCTGATGCCATTTCTGACTCTGTATTTTGGTCACTATTTGAGGTACCTTTCTTGTTTATTCATGTAAGTTAAAACTGTCTGTAATATCCAAGACATTGTGGTGTCATTGTTTTTGTATTTCACTGATGACAATATGTTGGTGTTTTCTCACCATATGTGTACTAGTGGATTGGTAGAGACTAGACGTGTGTTTTCAGTTCATGATACAGTGTGTACTGTTTGTGTGATATAGTTCAGGTTAGGTTTGTCTGATGCTGACTGCTGATTATCATTGATCAGTTGGTACATGAGTGAGTAATATTACTTGCCCAGTAGCTGGAGTCATAGGAGGTACTGATGGGACTGGGCCATATAGGCACAATCAGTACCTTCCAAAAACAAACTATAGCAATAAAATATTTTCTAAGGTGAAATTCACAAGCTTTCAGACATGGAAATGTACACCTGGCAACAGACCCCATACAGAGCAAAGGCTATGCAGGAGGGTGTGTCACTAACCACTCCACTCAGCCCATCTACCTACTCTGAAATCTTGCCATGGAAGTTTGCCCCATAAACATTTCAGTGGTTGGTCTTCTGCATGTGTATCGCCAGGCCTTTCTTCTGAGGTGCCTGTAGGTAGATTCAAACCTCTAATCTTTAAGTTACTATTTGTACTAGCCAAAAACTATGAATACTTTATTGTTTTTATGTGCCGTGGAGTCAATTCTGACTCATAGCAACCCTGTACAGAGTTTCTGAGGCTGTAAATCTTTATGGGAGCATCTTT
>NW_006408591.1:10136185-10138632 GCF_000296735.1 Chrysochloris asiatica | reverse complement strand
TCTACTCCCGTAAGGATTTACACCCTCGGAAACCCTGTACAGGGTCGCTATGGGTCGGAACCGACTCAAAGGCACTTAACAACAACAACAACAACAATTAATATAAATGAGAAAATCATTTTAAATCTAAAATTGGGTTATGCTATTTGAATTACCTTCCAACTAGAGTCCCTAGAAATAGTTGTCTCAGTTTTTACACGGTAAGGAGCCATTAGAAATAGGAAAAACAAACTAAAAGTTGCAATATAAGAAGTGACAAATGAAGAGATTAAATGTAAAATGTTAATAATATTAGTTCTATGGGCTAATGGAACAGTATCCCTCATCCTAGATGAGATCAGAAGAAGTAGATGGTGCCTGACTACCACCAACTGCTCTGAAAAGGATCATATTAAAATGTCCTTGTCAAAGTGGGAGAAAATTTTAGAATAAAACTAAAATTATCAAATAGGAAAAAAAAAACTAGACTTATTGGTCAGATAGAGACTGATGGACTCCCTGAGACTATGACCCTTCATTACTCTTAAGGTATGGAAATGAACTTACTCTCATGACTTAATTATCAGCCAAAGAGTCCCCCTATAAGGTAATAATAACACTTGAGAGGTGCACACGTCTTAGAATAAACAATCATTTGAGGCCAAAATGGCCACATTTAACCAAGGACAAAGTTCAGAAATATTAGGAAAGAAAAGGGAAAAGAAATAGAAAATATAGGCAGGAAGAGGGATAAGTGACATTACTTTTTGGGAACCGCAATCAATGATATAAAACTAAGTATGTATGAATTGTTGAATGCAAAACTATTTGCTTTGTAAACCTACACCCAAGTCACAAAAAAAGAGTTTTTATTTTTTTAAGTTTAATATTTGTGATTGAGTTTTCTTCTCTCTCCACCTCAATCAACTCAGCACTACTTACTGTGGGAGTAACCATGTAAGCACAGATTAAAAACACGAGTGATGACAGCACTATGAAAACTTTTTGTGCAAAATAATGATGGGGCTCATTTAAGAATCAAGAAAAGGGTATGAATAAGACAACAATAAATCCATATAATATACTATGACCATACACCCTCATGAGCACGATCATTTCCTGGTGCTTACATGTGCTACGTAAGTCATAAAACAACTTGTGTGAGCCAACTGTCATCAGTTTTTACTTCTAATAATTTTCCTCAGCTCATCAACATGATTTAAGACCTTTAGAGCCAAAAAAATAAGAAAAGAAAAAAAAAAAGTAAAGTTCATTTATTAATCTTATGAGATTGAAAAAGAAGACAGATAAAAATAGAGGAGCTAAAAGACTAAAGTAGGGTCTTGGTATTCTGCACACTATAGTGGATCTAGAAAAAAATTCTACAACCTCAGTCAACCTCTAGATATTAGAAAAGTTCATAGGTTTTCCCATGATACCAAAATCAATTGGCAAAATATAGTCCACAAGTGCAATGTTTTACATCGTACTTGGTCAGTAATGAGTGGGAAGTTAAAAGCTCATGAGAGGAGCAACTACTGGTTTCTCACCATCTGGAGGAAAGAAGAGTGATGAAAATTGAAGATACACAGGAAAAAAAAAAAAGTTTAATGAACTGCTGGATGATGTGAACATTAGTCCCACAACCCTGAGACCAGAAGTACTAGATGCTGCCCAGTTAGTACTGGGAAGGGATCAATAGAAGATTCTGGGAAGAATGGGAGAAAATTTTCAAACAAAATTCAAAATCATAACAAAAGACCAGGCTTACTGATACGATCCACTACCTATCTGTCAGTTTGTCATACTGTAGTAACTTGAGTGTTGCTGTGGTGCTGAAAGTTATGCCACTGGTACTTTAAGAACCAGCAGCATCACCCATGATGGACATGTCTGACTAAGACAGACTAGAATGAAGGAGAGGGAAACTATTTCTGAATGTTTAAGCACTGAAAACCTTATGAATAGCAATGGGACAATGTCACATACAGTACTGAAAACTGAAAACATTAGGGATAGCAACAGAATACTGTTGGATAGTAATGGAATATGAGCCCTCAGGTTGGAAGGCACCCAAAATATTTTTGTGGAAGACCTGTCTGCTCAAAAGAAGTGTTGACCATGATGATGCAATTGCAATTAAGCTTTGTTGTTGTTGTTAAATGTTGTGGAGTCATTTGCTGATGGGGCACAACTTAAAATGAGAAATACCTGTAAACATCCATTAACAATCAGAATATGGAATGTACAAAATCTGAATCTAGGAATATTGGAAGCTGTCAAAATTAAAACGAATGCATAGAAATTGATATCCTCAGTATTATTAGTGAGCTGAAATGAATTGGTATTGGTCATTTGAATCTGACAATCATATAGTTTACTATTCTGAGAATGACAAATTCAATAGGAATAATATTACATTCATCCTCAAAAATAATACTTCAAGGTCTATATTGAAATACAATGGT
>NW_006408591.1:10123655-10135929 GCF_000296735.1 Chrysochloris asiatica | reverse complement strand
GCAAATACCTTTTAAACAACAGAAAAGATGATAATACCTATGGATCTCACCAGATGGCATGCATACAAATCAAATTAACTACATTTATGGGAAGAGACTGTGGAAAAGTTCAATATCATCAGCAAAACAAGACCAGAGGCTGACTGAAACAGACCATCGATTGCTCATATGCAAGTTCAGGTTGAAGCTAAAGAAAATTAAAACAAGTCCATGAGTGCCAAACTGTGACCAAACTATGATCTTGAGCATATCTCACCTGAATTTAGAGACCATCTCAAAAACAGATTTATTCCATTAGACAGTAATGACTGAAGACCAGAAAATCTGTGGGATGACATCAAGAACATCATCTAGGAGGTAAGTAAACTGTCATTTAAAAAAAAAATAGGAAAGAAAAGACCAAAATGGAGCAGACAGTGTTTCCTTCTGTGGTGCATAGGCATGCTATGAGTCAGAACCAACTTGATGGCACCTAACAGAAACAACTAGTTGGATAGAGACTGGAGAAACCCTGAGACTGTGATCCATGGTCACCCTTCATGTCTGGAACTGAATTCACCTCTGTGACTCAATTTTCAGGCAAACAATAGATACATCTACAAGAGGAAGAATACCACTAGTGAAGTATGAACACCTTAGAATTTCCAACCATTTGAGATCAAAGGAGCAGCATTTACCCAAGGACAAATTCCGAAGAGTTAGGAAACAACAAGGAATGAAAACAAGTACCACAGGAAGGAAGTAGAATAAATTATGCTATATTTATTGAGATTATAATCAATGAAATGAAAAAAAAAAATGTATATGAATTGTTTAAAGTTAAATTGATGATCTGCTATGTAAAATTTTACCCAACTCACAATAAAAAGCTAAAATAAATATAAATAACAAATAAATTTTAAAAGCTTTCTCCTACTTCTGTCCGTCTGAGGAGAAGCAGTTTATCCCTGGGGTTTCTCTCCCAAAGCTGAACACACCAAAAGAAAAGTAGGGGGTGTTCCTCATGGGATGATTATGTGTAAACATGGAGAATCCATGATTCTCAGTAGTTTAGCAGACATTGGATTGGCTGTGAAAGTGATCAGCCAATCAGTTGAAAGGGGGAATTTTCTAGAAAATGCAGCCTACCTTCAGAATATAAGTGGATGTTCTAGAAAAGCTCACTCATTCTTGACCACTCTTCTATCACCTGATGTTTGCAGGCATAAGACTGCAGAAATCTCTTGCCTACTGACTAACAGATTCTGAATTTGTTAGTCCCTGCAATCTTGTGAACCAATAGAACTCTCCAGACTATCACCTGACTTAAGAATTTGGTACTGGCCAGCATCCACAATAGCTCAAGACATTTCTCTGAAGTGGTTATTATTTTTAGGTGCTGTTGAGATGGTTCCAGTGGTTACAAACCGGGCTGTGAACCGCAAGTTCAGCAGTTCAAAACTACCAGCTGTTCCACGGGAGAAAGATGAGGCTTTCTGCTCCGGTAGAGATTTACGGCCTCGGAAACCCTATACAGGGTCGCTATGAGTCGGAACCGACTCCACAGCACACTACCACCACCACCATTAAGATGGTTCCAATTCAAACGTATCTTATGTACAACAGAGCAAACAACTGATAGTCCCGTGCCATCCTCACAATCATTGCTAAGTTTGAATACATTGTTGTTGCGATTGTTGTCAATCCTCTAATAAAGGTCTTCCTTTGGTTTGATTACCCTGTACTTGCCAAGCATAATGCCCTTCTTCAGGGACTAGTACCTCATGATTAAATGTCCAAAGTACCTCAGAAAAAGTCTCACCATTCTCACTTCTAAGGAGCACTCTGGATATAATTCTTCCAAGATTGTTGTTGTTGTTAGGTGCCATTGAGTCGGTACCAACCCATAGCAACTTTATGCACAGCAGAACGAAACACTACCCAATCCTGGGCCAACCTCACTACTGTTGCCATACTTGAGTCCATTGATGCTGCCACTTGGCCAATCCATCTCATTGGGGGTCTTCCTCTTTTTCTCTAACCCTACACCTTACCAAACATGATATCCTTCTCCAGTGACTGATCACTCCTGACAATATGTCAGAAGTATGAGAGACAAAGTTTGGCCATCTTGGCCTCCAAGGAGCATTCTGGCTGCACCTCTTCCAAAACGGATCTATTGGTTCTTCTGGCAGCCCATGTCACTTTCAATATTCTCCTCCAACACCATAACTCAAAAGTATCAATTCTTTCTACAGTCTTCCTTATTCACTGTCCAGCTTTCACAGTTCTTGAAAATACTATGGCTTGGATCAGGCACACCTTAGTCCTCAAGCTGACATCTTTGCTCTTAAACACGTTAAAAAGGTCTTGTGCAGCAGATTTGCCTAATGCAATACGTAGTTTGATTTCTTTACTGCTGTTTCCATGAGTGTTGATAGTTGATCCAAGAAGAATGAAGAATACATCTATCTTCCAAGATAGATGTGTTAATTCTTCTGACAACACCATAATTCAAATGAATCAACTCTTCTTTGGACTTCCTGATTCATTTTCAGTTTCAACATGTTTGAGGCTATTGAAAATACCTTGGTTTGAGTCGGCATACATTTACCCTTGAGGTGACAGATATACTTTTCAACACTGTAAAGACATCTTTGCAGCAAATTTGTCCAAAACATCATTTGATTTATTGAATTCTGCATCCATGAGCATTGATTGAAATTTTTGACAATTTCAATATATTCTCCATTTTTCATGGTGTTTGTTATTGATCCAATGGTTACAATTTTTGTGTTTTTTTTTTTAAGTGTCATCTATGTACTTCACTTAATCAGTAAGTGCTTTAAAACCTCTTCACTTTCAGCAAGCAGGGTTGTACAATGCATTTCATATGTTGCTAATGAGTTTTCCTCTAATTTTTATGCAACTATTCTCCACATAGTAAACCACCTTGGATTATTTGCTCAACATATAGATTGAATAAGTATGGTAAAGGACACAACTGTGATGTTTACCTTTCCTGATTTTAAAACACCCAGTATCTCCTTGTTCTTTTTGAACGATGGCATCTTTGTCTTTGTAGAAATTCTGCATGAGAACAATAAAGTTTTCTGGAATTCCCATTCTTCATGTTATCCATAAATTATTATAATCCATAGAGCTGAATTTTTTTTTGCAGTTAATAAAATGCAGATAGACATTTTTCTGATATTTTCTACTTTCAGCCAAGATTCGTCTGACATCCACAATAATATCCTGCATTCCATGTCTTCTGAATCTAGCTCAAATATCTGGCAGGTCTCTGTTGTTGTACCATTGCAACCATTTAAAAAAAATAAATATTCAGCATAGTTTTATTTGCATTGATATTAATTGTATTGTTTCATAATTGCCACATTCAATTGAATCACATTTTCCTTGGAATTGACACAAATATGGATCTCCTCTAGTCAGTTGGACAGGTAGATGTCTTCCAAATTTCTTTGTATAGAAAGAAACATATAAAGAAGGTTCAAAATGTTTGTGAAATATTTTTATTATTTTTTATTTCCATTTTCCCATGAACTTTTTAATGCTTTGTTGTTTGTCACTGGTTTGGTTTCTCTAAAACTCTCAAAATAAGATATGGCGTTATTTCACCCTAAAACCTGGGAGAAAAGAGAAAGTTTGGCCCTATTGACTCAGCCATTTTACCTTGTTTAAGGATTTCAATTAAATCATGGTACCAACCATTCTTCCCATAGTACTCTCTACTCAGTTGAGCTGGATAATTCATTGGAATGGCCACACGGACCTCAGACACCAGACTCATAGTTATGGGGTTTATTAGGGAAGCTAACAGTTTAATGCAGGTTCATAAATACACAAGGCACAGTTTTTCTGTTCAGGAAAACCTTTCCTTAGATAGGCTCCAGGCAGGTCTCTCTCTGCCCAGTCAATGAATCAGTGTTACAAAGATCTTTTATGGCTGCTGATAAATGCTCACAGGACACACCACTCCACCATAATCCTCAGCCTGAAGGCACTCAGCTGTAGCTCTTTGGGGCCCAAGCCTAGTTCCTTTACTTAAGTGCCTAGAGGTACCCCACTCTGCAAGTAAGCTGCCTGCCCAAAGTCACTCAGCCTTACTTGCTCCATGGGCAGGGAGGCCCACCACTCTGTCTCATGCTCTGATTCTTGGTTCTGCTGCTATTGTTTCTCTGCCACTCCTCTGGTGTCACAGCTTTCTGTCCCTGGTGGAGGAGGTCCAATAGATGTGCTCCACTTCTGGCTCTTCAGTGGTAGTGAGACTCAACACCTCCTGCTTCTCAGATGGCTCAGTGTATACCTATGTTTTTAAAAGTTTAACATTTTTTTATTATTACAATTAACTTTATTAACATCCACAGATGAATCCTGTCATCCTATCAGTATTTTTTCTCACCTTCTCTTAGCTAGACCCAGCTGGTAAAAATATTGCTTGGTGGGATTTACAGACAATTGCTAGAAGGGACATTAAATAATTTACTACACCAGAGAGATACAGAAAACAAGCTTAATGCATGAGATCATTGTTCTGTGGCATTCTGAAGACAGGTAAAAAATTATCTTTCAATGTGTGAATATATGTTCATATTTAGCATCAAAAACCCTGGACCATAGTATGACAGGTGCAGTGAATTATTTGATATGATTGCTCTATATAGTCTAAGTTGTTGTTGTTGTTAGGTGCCATCGAGTCGGTACTGACCCATAGCGACATTATGCACAGCAGAACGAAACAGTGCCCGATCCTGGGCCAACCTCATTGCTGTTGCCGTGCTTGAGTCCATCAATGCTGCCACTTGGTAATCCATCTCATTGGGGGTCTTCCTCTTTTTCTCTGACTCTCCACTTTACCAAACATGATATCCTTCTCCAATGACTGCTCCCTACTGACAATATGTCTGAAGTATGAGAGACGAAGTTTGGCCATCTTGGCATAGTCTAAGCAGCTCCTACCAAATGACTGGGTGGGACCATGAAAATAGTATGTATGGAACTTTAATGTGAGGACTAGTCATTTTTTCCATCCTTCAGGTTTTAAATGAGATATCTCAGAAATGAAAAAGAAGGATCTCACAACAAACAAGAAAGAAGAACTTCTTAGAGTTCATTTAGACCTTGTAATCCCTGCACAATGTACCACCTCAATCAAGGATACCAGAGGAGTGGCACATGTTAGTAAAAATCTAGCAGCAGCAAAACCAAGAAGCAGAACATCAGAGAGAGAACACTTAGTACCTTCAGGCAGGAGATGAAGTTGTTGAGTAGATTGCCAGCAGTTAATTGGGTTGGGTAGACTTTCTTATGCACAGAGTTAGAGCTGAATGCCTTTGGGTTTAGACTTACTTAAGGCAAAGTTGAGTACTTTGGGGCATTTACTGAAAGTGCTAAAGGAGTTTTGAAGCACTTTCCCAAGCAGGGCAGAAGTCATGGCCATGTAGCTGAGAGATTGGCAGGCGCCCACACCAATGAATTTTTGAAACTCAGTAGAGAAGTAGATAGTGCTGCAGGGGATACATTTTGTGTCAGAATTGGTAAAGGAGGGAAGACGGTGAAAGCATGAGTGTCCTCTGTCTCAGAGGAACTGACCAAGAGTGTTGCTGATGGTAATTAGCATCCTTCCCCTTTGTGAAATCAGAGAAGGCCAGGCATAGCTCCTATGCCATTCTTATAATGACTAATTTGTTTTCGTATATCAGGAGTTGGAAATAAACTATGCAGGAAAGTTCTCATGGTGCTGCCCATGAGATATAGTGGGGAATTGGACAGTTTGTACTTCCAGGTAAAGCATAAATTGTGGAGAGTTGAGGGTGCACCCAGTCAAAGGTGTAGTTCAAAGCCTCGTTCTTCCTAAAAGAGCAGAGGGGCTATTACTTTGCTTTGTAGTATTAATTATGATTACAGAGACACAAAAATAAAAACTTAAGGATTTACAAGAAGCAGCACTCCCATATTAAAGATAATGATATCGTCCCAGGATTATACAGGGGTAAATAGCAAAGCCCAAACACAGCACATATGTATGCTCTTAACCTTCAGATATACCCTGGGAAGTGAACAAAGGCAAGGGCAGTGAACAAAGACGGTGACATCTATAGGTAGAGATATCAGAGAACCTGTGTAACACCCTAGAGCTCTATTGGGGAATGAAAGGGATCTGGAGGAAGGGGTTTCAGTGGCTTGACCAACTTTTAAATATTTTGACCAATTATGAATTTACAATTCAAAGAGCTCTAGAGTGTTCACAGAAAAGCCTTAGGATATATCTTGGACAAGGAAGAGGAATGAATTTCAACTACCACTTCCTGACAAGTGTTTTAGAAAATATAGCTGAAGGATTGTATTTTTACATATAATTTTTACATATTTATTACTACAACTAAAAATATACATTATATAAGAGAAAAACCTAGAGTAAAAATAAAATGTAAAAATAAATAATGAGTACTTTTGGAATTGGGGAGGGAGTTATTATTAGCATCTTTTCCTATCCATATTCTGTATCTTCATAATGTTAAAAATTTTTTACATTAAATGTATATTACTTTTATATCTGAAGAAAAATAAGATGGTTTTATTTTGTATTATTTCATGAAAAAGGAAGAGCAGCAAAATAATTCAGAATGTAAAAATTTTTAAAAAGAAAAAACATAAGGTGCAATGTGAAGGACATAAGAGGAAAATAGCCACTTTCTTATTACTTGGAAGAAGAGGATTCAAAAAGAACAAAGCATCTCATTGACAGGCCTAACTGTAGACATGGGGGGTTATTGTGGGGTGTGGGTGGAGAAATTTGGAATCATAGGCATTTGTTTTATCTGTCGCACATCTTTCTTGATGGAAGTACAGAGAATTTGCAAGCCAGCTACTACTGAAGACTGGCCAAGTAAAATAGAGACACGCAGGAACCAGCTATTCCCCCTAGGAACTCAGTCAATTAAATTCAGCCTGGAAGGGATCTAATCTAATATCAAAGAGACTGTCAGGGGATCAGTTCCCCAGAGTTTAGGGTTAATGATGTAGAGCATGGCAGTCTGGCCAGGAGCAGAGAAAAAGAAACCTCACCAAGATCAGGTGTAACTAAAAAAGACCAAAATAAAATAAAATAAGCATTTCCCAGAGTAATGGAAGACCTTGGGCAAAACCTTCCTAAGAATGTCACACTATCCTTGGCTTTTAGCAATCTTTAAGGTGTTCAGCTATCCAAGATTTAGCAAGTTTTACTGTAAATTGTTTTCTGAGCCTAAAATTATATTAAGCATAAAGACTGACCTTTGGGATTTTAATCAAGTAGACCCCAAGTAAATCCCTCTCCCACCCAAAGTACAACTAGAAGCATCATATTGCTTCTTAGTTTTTGTATAAAATAGGTTTGAAAGGAAAATCAGTCAAAAAATTATATCTATATGCTTGACTGTCTTATGAATATTGGTTTTCCTTGCCTACTATTGTAAAATAGACACTTGAGTGGGAAGAAAGGACTATCAGGAAACATGATTACCAAAAGTTTGTAAGCAGTCTTCAGCCTATAAATGATTGGAACACCTAAAAGGGGTTCTAGAACATGCCGAGTGAAATAGGCCTCTTGCGGAGTCTTTGCAGTGTATAGGACCTTAGGTGGAAGCCTGAGGTCCATCCAGAATCTTCTAAGGTGGGACATTCCCACTAGAAAGGACAAGCAGACTAGTCTGTAACAGCTAGAGCAACAAAAAATACATCTTCAAAGAAAGACCAGTAGGAAAAACCCAAAACAAAAATGACACTATCATTTTCTATTACAAGAAAAAGCAAGTTGTTCACCGAGGAGTCATCAAGGCAAGAAAGCAAGTTCTGTCAGGACAAACTCCCCTCCAAGGCTGAAACTCAAAAATAACACATGAGCAGACATGTAAGCTTGCTGGTAACCACATTGGTCTACTGGTGAGTAGAAGAGGGGGAAAGACAGCAATGAAGAAATGGGTTGAGTTCAACAATGTTCCATAGACTCCAGTTGACCTAGAGATGAGAAAAAGAAGAGGAAGGGCTGTTTGGTTTGAAGTGTGGTGAAACTTGGGGATTCCTGAGCCCACAGACAAGGACATAGTCACAGAGGGCTAGAGCTGAGAGTGAAGCTTTAAATTGATATGAAGTGAGGGGAAACACACAAGAACACTCAAACTTGCAGATAGCACCTATTTGACCTAGCCTCAATGGCTTGATAATCAGAACTCAACTAAAGAAAGATTTTTAAAAAAAACAACATTTTTTTGATAAAGGAAACAAGTGTAAATTTGCTACAATTTGATGAACTTGACCTATACTTATGGATTTAGTAATTAAAAATACCAACTGAGAGGGAAGGAATCTTAACATCAAGTATCAATGCTATCCCTTCTGTATACAGGGTTAATAGGGATGGGCAACTTAGACATTGGCTACCTAAAATGAGGGGGCAATAAAGGCACAAAGTGATTGGTTTACAAGTTTTCAAGAGGGAGTTTAGTTTAAGAGTGGGTGGGGGAAGATAGAGTCTCCACTGAATAGTTTTCATATTGTCTAGACAGGTCTGGCGAAAAGAGATGGGGATAAGATTCTTATGATTCAATAGTAAGTAATTGTTATCATGATTAATTGTGACAGTCACAACTGTAAATGTTTTGTAACAAAAAATGGGGGAGTAGTTAATCTTACAGTCCAGAAACAGAGGTCCCTAGGATCATCAAGGGAAAAGAGCACAAGCAGAATGCAGGACCTTATCCAGAGAAGCAGTGACACCAGAGATGAAGGCAGAGATGAGGTAATGGAGACAGGGAGCAGTTGAGGACTCTAGACTCATGGAAAGAGAGGGATTGAGTGCTGAGGGCCAGGAGTCAGACTTTCAGAATATACCCTTTGGTTATTTAAATTATTATATATCCCTGAGTGTTTTTGTGTACATTCCCCCACATGACCCCCCCCCCAAAAAAAAGAGGAAATGGAAACAAATACTGTTGAATGATAATGCATACAGGAGATTGTAATCAGTGCAATTAAACAATGAGTGTAAAATCAATGTTCTCCCTTGTAAACTATCACTCAATTCACAATGAAAACCTTAAAAAAAAAAAAAAATTGTATCTAGAAGTTTGAGTGTGAGTTAATTGCCTGCTAGACTATTGTCCACTTTAATAAAAATCAGTGACCAGTGCAAATAGAACTCAAAATGCTGATCTTCCTGTCTATTGTCAATAGATCTTTATCTAAAGGACTGTGAATTTCTAAAATCAATCTGCCCAGGTTTCACAACCTGACTGATATGATCTGAGAATGAAATAACTATCACCAAATCAAATATATGGCATCTTCAAAATTTCCTAAAATTAATAAATAATCCACCTTTTTTATTTCATAATTTTTAATTTCAGCAATAAGGTAGATTATCCTGAAAAGTCTCCCTACCTGAAGGACAGTTCTTTTCACTCCTTTATCTTTCCTTCCCCTTCCTAGTCACAGCCCAGAATTTACTCTGATAATTAATACTTCATAAAACCATGATGCTCTTTAAATCTTTGACCTCCATTATACTTTTCATTTTATTTAAACTTAGATTACTTAACTTTTTCATGATCAGAAATATTAATAATAAAATAGGAAAGGTTTATGCAAACACAAGGGCTATGACTTTGCTGATGGGTCTCTCATAATCTCTATAATCAGAAACACAAAAATAAAATTTTAAAGTATCTACTACAAGAATCTAGAAGCCCTGGTAACTTAATGGGTTATCAATTGGGCTGTTGATCACAAAGTCAGAAGTTTGAATCTGTTAGCTGCTCCCCGGGGAGAAAGTTGAGGCTCTCTGCTCCCATGTGATTTATAGCCTTAGAAACCATATACAGGGTCACTATGAGTCAGAACTGACTCAGTGGCAAACAGCAATCACCATTACAAGAACCAGCACTCTCCCCACCTTAAAGATGAAAACATCTTCCCAGGGCCACTCACATAGTATACAGCAAAACCCAAACACAACAGGTATGCATGGTCTTAAACTTCAGATATATCAAGGGGAAATACAACAGTGAGAATTGAGGTCTTTTGTTAATTTTGATTGGGCTTACTCTTTTTGATGAAAATCAAAACATAAACAATTCAGAAATAGAGCTGCAATAGGCCTTTTGGAGGTAGAATGAAAAAAAATTAAAAAGTGTATTCTCCAAAGCTGTCATGGAAGTCTTACTATTACTTAAAGTTTAATGGCTCTTAAAGTACTAGTGAGAAGAGAAAAAAACTACCTTTCCCTTAAGAAAAAAAAAGTGTTAATTCTTCTTGAATGTCATTCAGAGACTCAAAGAGCCAGTTTACTCTATGGTTCTTTAGTGGCCTCTAAAATTTAATGGACCTTTCAGAAATTGCTACTTACTACCTGATACTGAGGTCCAGGTTTAGGCATGTAAAATAAAGAAAACAAACAAAACAAAACAAAATACAGGAATGGAAGCATTTGCACTACTAAATAAAAATGAGAATTAGGTTTGCTGGAGTACTGGTGTGGCATTGTAGGATAAAGCATCGAACCCCAAGGTCAGTTTGAACTGCATGATTGGTGGTTCAAACTCACCAGCGGCTCTTCAGAAACTTTGCACAGGGTTGCTGAGTCAGAACCGACTCGACAGCACTTACAACAGCAACAATGAGGTTTGCCATAGTATCTAATTCATAGGGTATCAATGGATTTAGCAAGTTACACTTATTTAATACTTAACTATATTTCATGTGGGAAAAGGACGTGGCAATTGTCTGTTGTATAGATTTCAGCCTTGAAACCCTATGGGGCATTTCTACTTTGTCTTATATGGTTGCTATGAATCATAATCAGTTCGACAGCAGTGCATTTGGTTGGTTATATGCCACATACTAGACATATTAGCATATTTAATTCTCACAAGAATCCTATGAGATTAGCTCCACTTTATAGAAGGAAAGTGAGACTTACAGAAATTAAATAACTGGTCCAACACTTTTCCACAGAGGAAAACTCATGGACACATACACATAAAAACTGCTGAAATCACTAAGCATTTTTGTTTCTAGACTACTTCCCAAGGGCCAAACAGTCACTGTACAACTCAAGATTTGAGATTGCAATTCAAAAATGCATATTACAACCGGAGCTCAGGAACACAGTTAACTCCAACCACAAGATTCAGATTAAACCGCAAATAGCATGGAAAATTTAACAAGGAAAAACCACAATCAATTAATATTAATAATCTCACATGAACATTATAAAACCATATTTATGAGATTCAGAAGCACAGACTTTTAGGGTCATGAATTCAGAAGTTTTTTCATGGCTATAGATCAAGGTCTGATTAATATGAAACAAAACCATTATATTCATGTCCTCTTGTTTGGTAATCCATCATGTAAATGCAAATGTATTGTGGAGCATCAGAGCAAAAAGAGCAAAACCCCCAGTGAGATGGACTGGGAAAATGGCACCATCAATGGGCTCAAGTGTGGAGCAATTGTGATGTGGACCCAGGACCAGGCAGTGTTTCGTTCTGTTGTGCAGAGGGTCACTGTAAGTTGGAACTGACTCCATGGCACCTAACAACCACAACAGGGACAACCAAATAATACCACTATTATTCAAATTTATGCACCAACCACTAAGGCAAGTGAGGATGAAATAGAATAATTCTACCAACTTCTTCAATCTGAAATTGATTAAACTTGCAATAAAAATGTATTTATCATTACTGATGATTGGAATGCAAAGGTTTGGAAACAAAGATGAATGATCAGTAGTTGAAAAATACAACCTTGGTGATAGAAATGATGCTGGAGATAGCATGATAGAATTCTGCAAAATCAATGATTTGTTCATTTCTAAAACTTTCTTTACACAGCATAAGAGATGATTATGCACATGGACCTGAACAGATGGAATATACAGTAATCAAATTGACTATATCTGTGTTAAGAGACAGTGAAAAAGCTCCATAATGTCAGCCAAAACAAGGCCAGGGGCAGACTTCAGAACACACCATCAATTGCTTATATGCAAATTCAGACTGAAGCTCAAGAAAATGAAAACAAGCCCATGAGAGCCAAATTATGACCTTGAATATATCTCACCTGTATTTAGAGATCATCTGAAGGACAGATTTAACTGTCCTTAAGATAAAATAAACACTAAAGACTGAAGACCAGAAGAGTGTGGGATGACATCAAGAACATCATACAGGAAGAAAGCAAAAAGTCATTAAGAAGACAAGAAAGACAGAAAAGATTAAAATGGATG
>NW_006408591.1:10120778-10122580 GCF_000296735.1 Chrysochloris asiatica | reverse complement strand
GCGATATGCAGATGATACAACCTTGCTTGCTGAAAATGAAGAGGACTTAAAATACTTACTGATGAAGATCAAAGACCACAGCCTTCAGTATGGATTGCATCTCAATGTAAAGTAAACAAAAATCCTCACCACTGGACCAATAAACAATATTCTTATCAATGGAGAAAAGATTGAAGTTGTCAAAGATCAACCATCAACATTCATGGATGCAGCAGTCAAGAAATCAAGTGATGTATTGCATTAGGCAAATCTGCTACACAAGACCTTTTTAAAGTGTTGAAGAGCAAAGAAGTCAGCTTGAGGACTAAGGTGCACTGACCCAAGCCATGGTATTTTCAATAAACTCATATACATACAAAAGCTGGACAGTGAATAAGGAAGACCCTAGAAGAATTGATGCATCTGATTTATGGTTTTGGAGGATAATATGGAAAGTACCATGGACTGACAAAAGTACCATGGACTGACAAAAGAACAAACAGACCTGTGTTGGAAGAAGTGCAGCCTGAGTACTCTTTGGAGGCCAGGATGGCCAAACTTCATCCCTCATGCTTGGGACATTTTGTCAGGGGGGACCAGTCACTGGAGAAGGATATTGTGTTTGGTAATATGGAAGGTCATAGGACAATGGAAGACCCTCAGTGAGATGGATTGGCAAAGTGGCAGCATCAATGGTTCAAGCGAGCAATTGTGAGGTTAGCCCAGGACTGGGAAGTGTTTCGTTCTGTTGTGCAAAGGGTTGCTATGAGTTGGTACCAACTCAATGGGACCTAACAATAACAACAACAACCCTAGAAATCACCCATCTTAGATGTCATCAGCAGAAAGTAACATAATCTGCATCTTTACTCTCCGTATCATGACCATGCCAACAATAAAAGAAATTGCCCGAGATGACAACCTGAAAATCTTTCCTTGCTTTGGAAGTCTGAGAATGATTTTACCAAAATTTATAAAAATCAAGTGTACATGTAGGTAAATAGGTTCAATAAAATGCTTAAGTAACAATACTTCAAGAATGTTAAATGGGTTAACTTTATGGCAAAATTGTTACTTCATATAGGATTCAATGACCTTAGAAAAGTAATATCTCCTTTCCTATCCCCAAACAAAATAAAACAAATATAAAAATATCTTTTAGAAAATTAAGTCAATAAATTTAGGAGAAATATTTGGATGTGCCTGTTATTTAATATTGGTATCAGTCAGGAAAGTTAAGACCAAGTATTTTGTCATTGAAAACAGTAGTCTAGCCTGGAAAGATAATGATCTGGCATAATGACGCTTTACCAATCTATACCCTTCCATCCATCAATAAGCATTTTCCTGATAAATGTTAATTCAAAGAGCTTTCTTGCAGAGCAAATGCCTCTTAGTCTCACATGATTGATTATTCTGAGGAGTGTGTTCTTAACAAGTGTTACTATTTGTTTTATAAGCCTTTATATTGTTTGGCTAGTTGGAGATGAATTCAGTTACAGATCTGAAGGATGTCTAAGCACCACCAGCAATTGGTAATGAGTAAGTCTACTGTTTTTTAGTATTTTGAATTTTGTTCTACATGATTCTCCAATTCTGTCTAGGACTTCCTTTGGTCATAATCAAAGCAATTGATGGGGGTAGCCAGGACCATCTAGTTCTTCTGGTCTCAGTGTAGTGGAGGATGTGGTTTATGTGATCTATTAGTCATTTGAATTAATTGTTTTCTTGCGTGTTGTCAAGTTGGTTCTGACTTATAGCGACCCTGTATAGGGTTTCTGAGAATGAGCTGGTGGGTTTGAACTGCCAACCTTCTGGTTCAC
>NW_006408591.1:10110664-10120233 GCF_000296735.1 Chrysochloris asiatica | reverse complement strand
GGTAAGATATTTTCATAGTCCCATCTGCATGTGAAAGTTGGACAATGAATAAGGAAAACTGGAGAAGAATCAATGCATTTGATTTATGGTGTTAGAGAAGAATATTGAAATTGCCATAAACTTTTAGAACAAACAAATCTGCCTTGGAAGAAGTAAAACCAGAATTCTTTGTCTCATATAATTGGTACATGTTCTCAAGAAGGACTAGTTCCTGGACAAGGACACTGGCAAAGTAAAGTGTCACCAATAAAGAGGAAGACCCCAATGAGATGGAATGACACAGAAACAGCAACGATGGACTCAAACATAAAAATTATGAGGGTTTTACAGGGCCTGAAGTGTTTCATTCTGTTCTGTAGAGGGCCACTATAAGTTAGAACCAACTTGATGGCACCTAACAACAATAACAACAACTCTCCAGAACTGTAAGGGAATACAGTTTTTCTGTTTTAATCACTTGTTTTAGGATAATTTGCTAACAAAGCCCTAAGAAAGTAATATAGCACTGTTAGGTCAAAGGAATGAGCAGAGGGAGCATTTACCAGAATTTGAATAGAATGAGGTTGGTCAGGGAAATCTTCTTGAGTAAAACTCATGACTTCTGTTTGAGGTAGATAGGTTAACTCAAGTCAACCCTGCAGGAAGAAAATCAGAAGAACTAACTACTAAGGCCTCAGTCTTCATCTCTCCAGTCATACCAGAGATACTAGATTAGCTCAATCCACCTGGAAACCAGAGGGCAGTGGATCACCATTAATATAGTCTGTAGAGGTTAGATTCCTGGAGCAAAGAAGAGGAAAGAAAGATAGTATGGATTTGAAGGAACAGATGTAAGATGTCCAGCAAAAGTTCTGGAAATGCTGGTTCAACATATAACCAGAGTTGTTTAGAACTCTGGAAAACATTTTTTAAAGGAGACCAATTTCTCAGACTTAGAGGAAAAAATTAAAATTGAAAATATTATGGAGCACAGTTCTACTCACACACACTTAGGATTGCTATGTGTCAGAATTGATTCTAAGGTAGCTGTTTTTCAGTTTCTCAGACTAAGCCACAAATGTCTGTTAAATTTGTAATATACCTTTTGCAGTCAAGATTTTGTGTCAATTTGGACCAAGATTCACATTATTTTGGCTGTTAAGATGTAATCATCCTCATGGTAAAGCCTAACACAGGCATAGTTAACTCTATTATAATTGACTATAAGCAGGCATAGTTAACTATGATGATTTGCTATGAGCAGCCAATCAGTTGAAAGAATGTTTCCTTGGTGTTCAGGCTACCCCCAATATAATGGGCATACAGGAAAAGTTTGCTGTCTTTTCCAATAGAGACTTGGGACTCCTATCAGCCTGGCTGCCTGCCTGGACCACAAGCCGATCTTGACTCAGCTGACCTGAATTTGGGACTCTTTCACATTTGCAATTGTGAATTGTTAGTCATTTCCTTGATATAAACAGATTATATATATGTTGTTAAGTACCATCGAGTCAGTTCCAATCCATAGAGACCCTATATAGGGTTTCTGAGGATCAGCTGGTGAGCTTGAACTGCCAATCTTGCTGAACTTGCAGTTCAAACGGCTTTGCAGTCTGGCATATTAAACCACAGTTCCATACCAGGACTCACTCTCTCTCTTACAATATATGTTTGATACAGGGCTAGTGCCTACTGGATACACCCTGCCAGAGGTCAAGGTCATATGCCTATGAATGGAGTTAGTCCAAGGGTGGAGAAGAAAAGATTGAACTTGAGTGTTTTTCAAAGGTTTATGTGTTTGACTGCCTTTTGGATATTGGTTTCTCCTGCTTATTATTGTAAAATAGACATACATTGTGATGACAATGAATACTGGGAATTATGATTACAGAACACTTGTAAGCCTACCTACAGCCTATACTTGATTGAATTTGTTAAAATGGGAGTTAAAAGTTGTCAACAAGAAATAGTCTTCTTGTTTTAAGCCTTTGTAGAGTTGGTTAGGTTGGTTATGTGCCGTGGAGTCGGTTCCGACTCATAGTGACCCTGTACAGGATTTCCGAGGCTATAAATCTTTATGGGAGCAGAAAGCCTCATCTTTCTCCCGCGGAGCAACTGGTAGTTTCGAACTGCTTATCTTGCGGTTCACAGCCCGATTCGTAACCACTACGTTACCAGGGCCTTAAATGCAATCCAGAGTCCTACCCAGAACCTTCAGTGTTGGGACGTTTGCATTTGAAAATATGTGTAGACCAACACAGAACTTCTGGGAGAACAGGAGATTCATGATGGAATAATTTTCCTCTTTTCCAGATGGGTCTGGTGAAAGGTGCTAAGCGATGATGCAGATGGGGTTTTATGATTCAATTGTAATTGTTAGCAGGATTAATTTTGATTGTAAGTCTGGGATTGGTAAATTTTGCCATCTAGCTAGGTTTAAAGGAGCCATCTCAGAAGCAGGAACAGATGATCCCAGCACCATCAAGAAGGAAGTAAGTGAGTGGAGTATGAGTTCCCTACCCAGGATAGCTTCAGGGTCAGAGGGGATGACATGGACAGCAAAGACCAACTGCGGGCTCTAGGCCCCCGTTCTGAGTAAGGCTGCGTGCCTATTGGCAGGAGGCTGGCTTGTAGAATGTACCCTTTGGACATTTAAATGAATATAATTTTTTTTTTTATATGTGTACATCAAAGTTTTTACTTAGTTAATTTGTGAAATATAAGATTTATATGGGGCATTTTTGGGGTCCTGGTGTGGTGCTGTGGGCTAATGCGTCACACTGCAAAGTTGTTTGAACTGCGAGGTCGGTGGTTCAAGCTCACCAGCTGCTCCTTGGAAACCCTATACAGGGTCACTATGGGTCGGAATCAACTCGACGGCACTTAACAACAACAACAGTGCATTTTTGGTTGTATGAATTTTAGTTATATCTTGTTAGGCATAAGTGTGACTTCACAATTTGCTTCATTTAGAGCTTATGTATATGGTTTATAGGTGTCAAGGTGACAAGGAATAGACTGTGATAGTTAAGATTTTGTGTCAGCTTGACAGGGCCAGGATTTCCAGTGGTTTGGCAGTTGAGATGTGGTTATCTCCATGGTGAAACCTAAAAGAGGCATACGTAACTCTATGATGATTGGCTATGAGCAGCCAATCAATTGAAAGACTATTTCCTTGGGGGTGTAGTCTGCTCCCAATATAATAGAAATTCAGGAAAATCTTGCTGTCTTTTGAGCTGAGACTTGGGACTCCTGTCTGTCTGTCTGCCTGCCTGGCCCAGCTGCAGATCTTGGCTCAACTGGCCCAACCTTAGAACTCTCCCACCTTTACAATTGTGAGCCATTTCCTTGACATAAACTTCTCTTTATATACATAGGTACATATATAAGTTTCAATGGTTTTGCTTCTCTAGAGAACCCAGCATAAGACATATTTCAAAAATACAACTGGAGTAGAAACACTCTTCTCCAAAGTAGGTGTGATACATTGTTGGTAAATAAATCATAAAAGGTCAGTTAAAGCAGGTGAATCATTATGTTAACTTATACACATATATTAACAACCTTTTTAATAGCTATTTTGAGTCTTCTTTGAGAATTTCCAAAGTACTTAATGTACTTTTCAATTTTACTCTCCAGTTTCATTTGTCTACATAATATTTGATTAAATCACATAACCATAATGAAATGATGTCAAACATACTTAGAAATAAATACAACTAAATACAACTAATTGTCTTCTCTTTTCTATTAGTGGAAACAGACATTCATGAGTGTACTCGAAAATAGGTAGCTTGCTATGTCTTCAGGATGCCAAAAGCAGCAAACATTACATTTCACAAGGGGAATAGAAGACACTGTTTAATATGGAAAATGGGTTATAGAAGTCAGTTGAATCAACTATAATAAAAAGCACTAGATTAGTTACCAGACATATTGTCAGGAGGGACCAGTCACTGGAGAAGGATATGATGTTTGGTAGGGTGGAGGGTCAGAGAAAAAGAGGAAGACCCCCAGCGAGATGGATTGGCAAAGTGGCAGCATCAATGGGCTCAAGCCTGGCAATAATTGTGAGGATGGCCTAGGATTGGGCAGTGTTTTGTTATGCTGTGCACAAGGTCACTATGACTAGGTACCGACTCGACGGCACCTAACAACAACAACAACCATTTGTAGCACAGTCTCTAAGAATCAATGCATCTCACTTGGCTCTGTAAGTATGTATTGGCTAGATAAATATATAAATGAATGTACAAAAAAATTTGTTCTTGTTGTCAGTATTGACTCATATGAACTCGACATTCAACAGAACTAAACACTTCCTGGTCCTGTGCCAACCTCATAATCATTGCTACATTTGAGCTGATTGTTGCTGCCACTATGTCAATCCATCTAGTTGGGGGTCTTCCTCTTTTTCTCTGACCTTCTGTCTTACCAAACATGATATCTTTCTCCAGTAACTGGTCCCTACTGACAATATTGTACAAAGTATGAAAGATGAAGTTGGGCCATCCTGTCTTCAAGGGAGCACTCTGGCTATATTTCTTCCAACACAGATTGATTTATTCTTTTGCCAGCCCATGGCACTTTTAATATTCTTCTCCAGCATCACAGTTCAAATGCATCAATTCATTTATGGTCTTCCTTAATCATGGTCCAACTTTCGCATGCATATGAGTTTATTGAAAATACAGTGGCTTGGGTCAGGTGAACCTTAGTCCTCAAACTGACACTTTTGCTCTTCAACACTTTGAAGAAGTCTTGTGCAGCAGAATTGCCTAATGAAATAAATTGCTTGATTTTTTGACTGCTGCTTCCATGAGTGTTGATGGTTGATCTGAGCATAATGAAGTCTTCGACAACTTCAATCTTCTTTCCATTTATATGGATGTTGTTTATTGGCCCAGTGGTGAGGATTTTTGTTTTCTTTAAGTTGAGGGACAACCCATATCAAACTTTGATCTTCTTCTATTTTAAGTCCTCTTCTCTTTCATCAAGCAAAGCTGTATCATCTGCATATCACAGGTTGTTAGTGAGTCTCCCTCCTATCCTGATGCCATGTGTATGCCAAGAAAAAAAGTACGTATGTTAAGGAAGATAAAAGAATAATTTGTGAGTGGAGAAACCTGACAAACACTACCTCAGGCAGGTGATCAAAGTCAATGTCAACATGGTGAGTCATGCTGATAGTATGTGCCTTTGATATGATGTGATGTGAATGGCACATTATTTCTGTGTTCTGCCTCCCCCAAAATTATAATCCCATTGTAATCATGAGAAAAATATAAAGCCTAAATATGATTAGTAATGATCAGTACTCCTGAAAACTTTCAGGATTATCACAAACATGGCAATTCAAAGAAACAGTGACAACCAAAAGATGTCTAAGAGGAAATGATAATGAAATTCAGTGTAATATCCTGGATGAGATCTTAGAACCAAAAGTCAGAAAAAAATCTGAGTCAAGTATGGATTTAGTATAAAATAATAAATCAATATTTGTTGTGGCAAATACACCATACTAATGTAAAACATTATAAGGGGGAAATCAGCGTAAGGTAGAACCTGCTGTGCTATCTTTCTACCTTTCTAGTAAATTTAAAATTATTCTAAACTGAATTTTAACTAAAGGATGATTTTTTTGTAGCTACAAACCCATGTCTACATCTTTCCAAAGGAAGAAATAAAATTAATTTTACTTATTTCCTCAGGCTCATCCTAGAAAATTTTTCTGCTTTTAGACTTTGTGGAGAAGAATGCTGCATTAGGACTGGAGGAAGACTCATTAGCAATCTGCAGATGACACAACCTTACTTGATGAAAGCAAAAAGGACCTGAAGCACTTACTGATGAAGATCAAAGACTAAAGACTTCAATAAATATAGATTACAACTCTGCATAAAGAACACACAAATTCTCTCAACTGGGCCAATAAGCAACATCATAATAAATGCAGAAAAGATTGAAGTTGCCAAGGATTTTATTTTCCTTATATCAATACCCATGAAAGCAGCAGTCAAAAAATCAAACGATGTATTGCATTAGGCAAATCTGCAACAAAAAAAATTCCTTTAAAGTGTTAAATAACAAAGATATAACTTTGAGAATTAAAGTATACTTGACCCAAGCCTTGGTATTTTTAGTTGCCTCATAAGCATATGAAAGATGAACAATGAATAAGAAATACCAAAGAGGCATTGATGCTTTTGAATTATGGTGTTGGTGAAGAATTTTATATGTGATAAATGTCCAGAAGAACAAATAAATCGTGTTGGAAGAATTATAGTCAGAATGCTCATTAGAATTACAGTCAGAATGCTCAAAGCAAGAATTTTTGAGATTTTGTCTCACATACTTTGGACATGTTATCAGGAGGAACCAATTCCTGGAGAAAGACATCATGCTTGGTAAGTAGAGGGTCATTGAAAAGAGAAAGGCCCTTAATAAGATTGGTAGACACAGTGGCTGCAACAATGGGCTCAAACATAGGACCAATTATGAGGATGACACAGGCCCATACAGTGTTTCATTCTGTTTCATATGGGGTTTCTACGAGTCAGAGCTGACTTGATGGTCCCTAACCACAGTCATTTTGGGCCTTTATCATTTCCTGAGTATTTGGACATACTGTTCTACCTGAAAACTCTCCTCCTCTTTTCACATACCTGACAACTTTTCTTCTGTCTAAAGTAATCCATAAGGCCTAGTTCAAATACTTAGCCACATATACCCAAAAACCATCCTAAAAAATCATAGTGACTTATAAATTTTTTCTGGATCTAGATAGGAATGGGCAGAAAAATATTCCTGATTCATAATACAGAGAGAAAGTGGGAAATTTCCCACTAACAAATAAATAAAAGGGAAGACCACAATCCTGGGCTTGACTGTCCACACTGAAGTCTCCCTCCACCTGCTTCTATAGGACAAGATGAAGCTCATCATACTAGATCACTGTTTGCAGGCCAGTGAGTGGGCAGCTAAATGCATCAAGAACTGCATCATCCAGTTTAATCCAAGGCCAGACAAATGCTTAACCATGGGTCTTCCCACTGGGAGCAACCCACTTGCCTGCTACAAGAAGCTTATTGAATAAAACAATAGGAACCTTTCTTTCAAATATCTGAAGACTTTAAATATGGATGATGAGTATGTGGTCCTTCCTCGAGACTACTCTGAGATCTATCATTCCTTCATGTGGAACAACTTCTTTAAGTACATTGGCATTGACCCAGGAAAACCCCACATTCTGAGTGGGAATGGAGCTGACCTGCAGGCTGAGTGTGACTCCTTTGAAGAGCAGAGCAAGGATGCTGGTGGGATTGAACTGTTTGTTGGAGGCATTGGCTCTAATGGACACATCTCTATCAATGAGCTGGGCTCCAGTCTGGTGTCTAGGATCCGTGTGAAGACACTGGCTATAGACACCATCCTGGCCAATGCTCAGTTCTTTCATGGAGATCTCGCCAAGGTGCCCACCATGGCGCTGATGGTGGGTGTTGGCACTAGCATGGAAACTAGAGAGGTAATGATCCTTATCACAGGTGTTCACAAAGCATTCACCTTCCAGCAGCATCCCCACACCATCATTGTTTGTGATGAGAAGCTACCCTGGAGCTGAAAGTAAACTGTCAATTATTTCAAAGGTTTAATGCTTGTTCATAGTAAGTTGATGGACCACTTATATAGTATGAAAGAGAAAAGCCAGCCTCCAAAGAAACCATGTAATGATTATGCTGTGTTGGAACGAAGGTCAAGTAAGGTCATTGGGTCATGCAAGTCTTTCTGGAAATTGTTTTTAGGAGAACAGAATTGTATGCATTTTGTTTAGTGTTGTTACTCCAAATCAGTGGGCAAACATATTGTTCTTGTGTATTACGTTTGGAGCCTATTATAGAGTTTAACTACAAGAATAATTTGATCAGAAAAAACATCTCTGAAAAATGTATTTTACCATCTTGATAATCCACCATATCTAGATGAAGGGTTTTTAACGTTCAGTTCTGCCTCCAACAGTGTTTACATGCACAACACACTCCTGTCAAGATCGTCTGTCATTACACATGCACTGTCTTTCCAATGGCAAGGAATTAGCACTTTTATATGTGGGAGCCCCTCATAAGCAGGCCTGCCCTCTTCATTGAGAATTGCTGTCCTAGATTAAGAAACTCTGCCTTCATCTAAATTCAGTATGAGGAAGCAGTCCCTATTCAGTAACAAGTATCATAGAAGAAAAATCTCTTATCTCCTCCCCTAACCCCGGGTCTTTTTTTCTGCTGCCATAGCTGACCTTTCTGTGACCTGGGAGGACTGGAATCCCTGGGGAGGATAAGGTGGAGAAGACCTTTGCTGATGAACCCAGATTCCCCAGTGGTCCCAGACATGTCAAAGTCCTTTCCATCATGGCACCTCTGGCACCAGGAGGAGAAGGTAGAAACCCTTTTCCCACTAGAGACATGCATTTTTTGCTAAAGGTCTCACTAAGGCGCTTGTCTTTTACTCTACACTAAGTAAAAGGTAGGAAGTCCCTAGGGCAACAGACACTGTCTCTATTTCACTGTCAGTGTTCAGTCAAGGTGACCAGGTAGTGTGGTCTGATGTTCTCAGAATATCAGAAAATAGGACCATTTTCTCCACGCAGACTCATCTTTTGAATACAAGCTGAAGAATATTGCTCTGCCTTCCCTTGACTCTCCTAAGTATCTGTGAAGCAGATGGTCTCTTCACAGTTTTGTACCTGCTTGAAGTTGCTTCCTCTACTTCTAGAAAGGCCTTGCAGAGACAGGCTCAGACCTCATTTAAGTGCTGTGTTTGGCACCAACGTTTCATCTTTAGCTTTAATATGTGATTGTGCTGTCATTCTGGTTTAATCTAATAGGTTAATAGACTTGTTTACAATGTGATATTTTCTATTAAGTCTAAAACTTTCAAAAATAAAAGCATTGTGTTAGGCAACATCTCTATCGGTTTGTTGTACAGTAGTGGCTTGCATATTACTATGATCCTGGAAGTTATGCCACTCATACATCAAATACCAGAAGGGTCACCTATGGTAGACATATTGCAACACAGCTTCCAGAGTATAAAAAAATACCTGATGAACTACTTCTGAAAATTGACCAGAGAAAACTATATGAATCACAACAGAATATTGTCTGATATTTAAGATGTTCTCCATATGTACGAAGACACTCAAAATACACAGTAGTCTCAACGATGCACTCAAACATACCAAGTATTGTAAAGATGATATAAGACCTTGAATATATCCCACTTGAATTTAGAGATCATCTGAAGAACAGATTTGATACATTAAATACTAAAGACCAAAGATGAGAAATATTGTGGGATGATATCAAGAACATCATATAGGAAGCAAAAAGTCATTAAGAAGACAAGGAAAAAGGAAAATGTCAAAAGAGATGTCAGAAGAGACACTGAAATTTGCTCTCCAGTGTAGAGATGTTAAAGCAAATGGAAAAAATGAGAAGGTACAAGAGCTGAACAGAAAATGTCAAAGATCAGCTTGAGATGATAAAACCAAATATTACAACATAATGTGCAAAGATCTGGAATCAGAAAACCAAAAA
>NW_006408591.1:10107189-10108832 GCF_000296735.1 Chrysochloris asiatica | reverse complement strand
TCATGTTTGGTAAAGTGGAGAGTCAGAGAAAAAGAAGAAGCCCCTCCCCACTCCCCACCCCCCAGCAAGATGGATTGGCAAAGTGGTAGCATCAGTGGGCTCAAGCGTGGAAACAATAGTTAGGTTGGCCCACAATCGGGCAGTGTTTCGGCCTTCTGTTCATAAGGTCACTATGGGTCAGTGTCAATTCGATGACACCTAACAACAACAACAGCAGGACTGGGCAATGTTTCATTCTGTTGTACAAGGGATTTGCCACAAGTGCTGTGGGCTCGATGGCAAATCACAAGTAATAAGAAAAATGTTACTTTCTCTTCCTGCCTCAGTTCTTAGGATGCTAACAAGGTTATTCTTATGCCTAGTGTCCAACAGCTGCCTGAACCAGTTCTTTACTCTAGGTTATAAATAAAGAAACAATAGAAATAAACAAAACTAAAGGGCAGGAGACATTGTAAGGTTTTTAGAAACTGTGGAACTGATCCAAACAACATTAGCAGGAGTTATGAGGAGCTATGGTAGCGTAGTGGTTACGAATCGGGCTGTGAACCTCAAGGTCAGCAGTTCGAAACTACCAGTTGCTCCGCGGGAGAAAGATGAGGCTTTCTGCTCCCGTAAAGATTTACAGCCTTGGAAACTCTGTTCAGGGTCGCTATGAGTCAGAATCGACTCGACGGCACTTAACAACAACAACAACAATGAAGAGTTACTACAAATTTGTGTGATCTTAATTTCATAAAAGTACATTATGTCCTTAAAGAAAATACAAACCAACCTTGTATAGAGGGACAAAAACAGGAAGAAATATTCCAAAATTGTACTTAAGTAGTTACCAAATAGGAACTAATTAGAAAAGTAGGAAGGGGAGAGAAGAGAAAGAACCATAATTTTATAATCATTCTTTCCCTACTGGAGTGAGAATGAATGGAAACCTCAAATATTTTTTTAATACCCTTATTTCTTTTTTTTAGGATTAATTAACTAAAAATAACCCTGCTGCAACTGAGTTAATTCTGATTCATGAAGACTCCATATTCTGCAGAGTAATATAGAGTTCCATATGGTTTTCTCATATACAATCTTTACAGAAGCCGATCACCAAGCATTTATTTCATGACACCACTAAGTGGATTTGAATTCCAAACCTTTCATTTAATAGCCCAGTGCTTAATCATTTGAACCGCTCCCAGGCACACCTGCAACATTCATTATTCGGGTCATTTTTAATTTATTATCTCTATTTGGTACTAGAATGGATCAGGTATCATTCCCCTGTGAAAGAAATCCCTATGATCTACTGTAATGTTGTTGCATAATAAGTGTTCAGTAATTATACTTCCTGAGGAACTGTGGTAGCATAGTGGTTATGAGTTGAGCTGATCACCTCAAGGTTAGCAATTCAAAACTTCCAGCCATTCCGCAGAAGAAAGATGAGGCTTTCTGCTCTCATAAAGATTTACAGCCTAGGAAATCCTATACAGGGTCGCTATGAGTCAGAATCACAACACACTACCACCACCACAACCAAACATACTTCCTGAGTTATAAAATACTGATGGATCTTATCTAGCTATTGAGCATTTTTTACTCAACTGTTGTTGTTGTTAGGTGTCTTTGAGAGTTAGTTCTGACACATGCACAGTAGA
>NW_006408591.1:10102846-10106054 GCF_000296735.1 Chrysochloris asiatica | reverse complement strand
CATTATATGTGTAAATTGCTTTGGGCAGTATTGACATTTTCACAATGATAAATCTTCCTATCCAGGAGCCTGGTATATTCTTCCATTTTTGTAGGTCTCTTTTGGTTTCTTGTAGTAGTGTTTTGTAGTTTTCTTTGTATAGGTCCTTTGATTCTCTTGTTACAATTATTCCTAGATATTTCATCTTATGGATGGCTATTGTAAATGGTATTGCATTCCTAATGTCCTTTTCAGTGCTGTCATTATTGGTAAAGAGAAATTCAGCTGATTTTTGTATGTTGATCTTATATCCTGGTACTTTGCTGAAACTGCCAATGAGGTCTAGTAGCTTTTTTACTGAGTCTTTGGGGCTTTATATGTATACGATCATATCATCTGCAAATAGAGAGAGTTTTACTTCCTCTTTCCCAATTTGGATGCCTTTAATTTCCCTGTCTTGCCTTATAGCTCTTGCTAAAAGTTCCAGCACAATATTGAATAGGAGTGGTGACAAAGGGCATCCTTGTCAGGTTCCTGTTCACAGAGGGAAGGCTTTCAGTTTCTCTCCATTGAGAGTAATGTAGACTGTTGGTTTTCTATATATGCTCTTAATTATGTTGAGGAATTTCCCTTCAATTCCTACTTTGTTAGGGTTTTTATCAGGAATGGATGTTGGATTTTGTCAAATGCCTTTTCTTCATCAATCGATATGATCATGTGGGTCTTTTTTTTTTTCTTATTTATGTGGTGGATTACATTGATTGTTTTTCTAATGTTGAATGATCCTTGCATCCCTGATATGAATCCCACTTGATCATGATGTATTATCTTTTCGATGTGCTGCTGGATTCTGTTGGCTAGGATTTTGTTGAGAATTTTGCATCTATGTTCATGAGGGATATTGGTGTATAATTTTCTTTCTTAGTGACGTCTTTCCTGGTTTTGGTATGAGGGTTATGCTTGCTTCATAAAATGTATTATGAAGTTTTCCATCCTCCTCCTTATTCTGGAATAATTTGAGTAGAATTGGTGACAGCTCTTCCCTGAATGTTTGGTAAAACTTATCAGTGAAGCCATCTAGACATGGACTTCTTTCGGATAGGAGTTTTTTTATGACCTGATCAATTTCTTCTTTTGCTATGGTCTGTTCAGGTTTTCTACTTCACTCGGTGTAAGTTTAGGTAGGTCGTGTTTTTCTAAAAATATATCTGTCTCTTCTAAATTTTCAAATTTGTGGAGTACAACTTTTCATAGTATTCTGTTATTATCCTTTTGATTTCCTTTGGTTCCTTTGTGACATCACCTGTGGGGTTTTTAATGTGTGTTATTTGTGTCTTCTCCGCTTTTCTTTTGTTAGATTTCCAAAGGTCAGTCAATTTTGTTAATCCTTTCAAAAAACCAGCTTCTTGTCCTGTTGATTCTTTCTATAGTTTTTCTGTTTTCTAGCTCATTTATTTCTGCTCTAATATTTATTATTGCTTTTCTTTTGGTGGCTGTAGATTCTCTATTGGTCTGTTTCTAATTGTTGTAGATGCTGTGTTAATGTTTTAAGTTTCGTTCTTCTTCTTTTTTTGGATGTGTGCATTTATTGCAATAAATTGCTCTCTTAGCACCACTTTCACTGTGTCCCAAGGATTTTGGTATGTTGTGTTTTCATTCTCATATGTTTCCAGAAATTTTGTGAGTTCCTGTTTTATTTCTTCTACTACCCAGTCACTTTTTCAGTGGGGTGCTATTCAGTTTTCATGTATTTGACTTTATTTCCTTGGTCTTCCTATTGTTTATTTCTAATTTGATAGCATTGTTGTCTGAGAAGATGCTTTGTTGTATTTTGATGTTTATAAATTTATAAAGGTTTGTTTTCTGGCTTAACACATGGTCTATTCTGGAGAATATTCCATGTGCACTGGAAAAGAATGTGTATTGTGCAGTTGTTGGATTGAATGCTCTGTACACATCTACGAAGTCCAGTTGGCTGATTGTGTTGTTTAGTTACTTTGTGTCTTTTTAAAGTTTATTTCCGGTTGTTCTATCCAGTTTTGAAAGTGGTGTATTAAAATTGCCCACTATTATTGGAGATTCATCTATTTCTTTCTTCAAATCTGTTAGAGTTTGCCTTACATATTTTGGAGCTCTTTCACTGGCAGCATAGATATTTATTAATGTTATGTCATCTGGTTCAATTGTCCCTTTAATCATGAGATAATATCCATCTTTATCTATTGTGCTGGTTTTTGCTTTAAAGTTTATTTTATCAGAGATTAACACTGCCACTCCTGTTCATTTTTTATTGCAATTAGTTTGGTATATATTTTTTCCATCCATTGACTTTTAATCATTTTTTTTTCTATATGTAATATGTGTCTCTTGCAGACAACATATTGAAGGATCTTGTTTTCTTATCCACCCTCTGTCTATTAATTGATGCATCTAATCTGTTTATATTCATTGTAATTATCAATAGGTATGGATTAATTGCTGTGATTATTTTTGTTTTTGTTTTTTTGTGGTGTTGCTGCTTTCTTTGTTCTGTGTGTCTTCCTGTGCTCAGTTCATGCTTTTTGTGTTCTGTTTTATGAGTTTCCTCATAGTTTTAATGTTTCCATATACTTGGATTTTCATTTTCTCTGTATGTTGTGAAGTGTTCATTTTCTTTGAGGTTACCTTATATTCCATTACTTTTCCCCTCCATTTAGTGCAGTCTATTTTATCGTGTAATATACCTGACCTTCTCACCATCTGGATGTCTGCTCCTACATGTTTACCTTCTTTCACATTGTAATTGTTTTGATCATAGACTGACCTCCCAGATTCTCTGAGTTTGTTCTTACAGTTTTGTTCTGTTCTCAACTCTTCCTTCTGTTGACTTAATTCAGGGAGGTGCTGCTCTGTATGTCAATCTCTGGTTGTTTGTTCTTATTGGTTCTCAGTCTACAGAACTCCCTTTAGGATGTTTTGTAGCACAGGGTTGGCTTTGGAGAAATCCCTTAGCTTCTGTTTATCCTGGAATGTTTTGATTCCACTGTCGTATTTGATTGATAGCTTTGCTGGATAAAGAATTCTTGGTTGGCAGTTTTTCTTTCTTTTTATATATGTCTCCCCATTGCCTTTTTGCCTGCATGGTTTCTGCTGAGAGATTCTAGCTTAATCTGACGTGCTTGACTTTGTATGTCATGCTTCTCTTTTCCTTAGCTGCTGTCAGGATTGTCCCCTTATCTTTGATTTTGGA
>NW_006408591.1:10098991-10101971 GCF_000296735.1 Chrysochloris asiatica | reverse complement strand
TAGCTTAACTATATGGTAGCAATTGCTGTCTATTCTTAGGTAATATAGGGAGAGAATGAGTCTCCCAAAGGTAAAAAATAATAATAATAACCAGACTGAATACTTTAATCTATAATTGCAGAAAAGGGAAAAGAGAGAAAAAAAAAAAAAAAAAAAATCTGTAGCCTAATATGAATATGATTTTTAATATCCTCTTTCAGTTACTTGTCTTCCAGGCCACATGATAAATTTCAAGATGCTACTGTTGGTTGTTATGCTGTTTTTTTTTGGATTTAATATTCAGCCTGTTTTGTTTTTAAACTCTCTCTTCCTCTCCACACCCTTATTCTGTCCTTTTCCCTATTAGGAAACAGCTCAGGGCCAGCTGTGGCCATTTTGAGAAGCTTGTAGCTTTAAATGCTAAGAGTATCTGTGCACATGCATGGCACAATAACCCACCAGTGGTTATGTCCACTAGCTCTGGCACCCCCCTCTAGTCACCAGAATGGAGGTGTGCAAACAGTGGAAGGCCAATGAACCGATTTCAAAAAAAAAATAAAAAATCAGAACAAAGCAAAACCATCAACGTATATTGTCCACCTTTGCTCTGAGGTTCCCACGGCATTATTCCTTGGCTGGTCTGCTTGCTCCCTGGCTTTGGTCTTGCTGTTTGGTCTCACCCAAGTTGTTGGCTTTGGGCTGCCTAGCCCAGCAGATTCTAAAGTACAAGATTTCTTACTTCTGCTACAAATTCCACTAGCTATAAGCCTTCAGACTTCTTTAATATTCCTAAATATGTGGCTCAGAGTTTTGGAGCTCTGCCCTGAACTTGCTTCACCTGGTATTCTGTGGTATTGCTGAGGGAAAACTCCACTGCACCTCTACCCTATCCATCATCAAACCATGGTACTTTTAATATTATTTTCTAATACCAAAACCCAAATGCATTGATTTTTCTGCAGTCTTTCTTATTCATTGTTCAACTTTCACATAAATATGAGGTGAATGATTACCACAACTAAATACACATTTTTATTGAATATCTTGGGTTTCATAAAAATGCTTAAAATAAATTCTCCTCCAAAGATATAGCTTATCAATTGAATTTTTTAAAGACTTTAATTATAATTTCCCCATCTATATTATACTCAATGACAGAAGACTGTAACAAATTTATTTATAATTAATTTGTCATTTAAAAAAAAAAAAAAGTATCAAAAATGTCTGTCAATCAACTTTGAAAGCATCTCCTTAAACATTCTCATTTATCCAGCCACAGGAAATATTAAATATTTAGAAAAGTGATGCCATCTAGTTTGTCAGAGCAGTTCCGTTTAAACGATGCTCCCCTGTTACCAATTGTAGCTGATGATTTAATTAGGTGGATGGAGTTAGTTACAATACTCATTAATAAACTGTGCTAACGCCTTCAAATTTTTATTCTCCAGAGTTGGGGGAACAGAAAAACACACACTAAAAACCCTGCCTAGTAAGGAAGAGGCCTATTTTTCATAAAAACATTCTACTTTCCCTCTAGTAATTAGCCCTGCTTTGTTTGGTACATTCACACTAATTACAGCAACAGCTCTGTTTTGCTTTGTATAAAAGATTGCTTTACTTGATTGCATTCGCAAAAAAATGTCTGAATTGTGTAGCTATTCCAAAATAACCAAATGTATGGCTTTGTGTCATTTTTTTCCAACATATTAGTAAGAGCCGTGTTTATTATTAAAACATAGTTAAATTAACAAAGATCACCAGAAAACTAACATGCAAATAAAATTACAGTTTTAAGGCATGATTCAGATGAATTGTTTTGGAGCTGTCAACTTTCATTCACTTAATTATTTCCATTTTTTTAAAAAACAAGTTTGAAAAACAAAAAACAAAGATGATTTTATCTGTTTTAAAAAACTGACCTTTTAAAAAATGTTCTTTATTTTGGAGGCTAGATATGAGTGTTGAAACACAGAAATGTCTCTCAACTTCTAAATGAAATTGGAAGTGGAGGAACATCTAAGAAGGATTTTGGGTAGGATTCCAAATTTAGAAAGCAACAAGTTTTTATTTATGGTTATGGTTTTTATTGATGGTTATGGAAAATTAGGCAATGATTATTCATGATGGCTGTACAACATGATTGATATAATTAATAATGATAAATTGTACACATGAAAAATGTTGAACTGGCAAATGTTTTATTTATATTTTAACAGAAATAAATAAATGAATTAAAGTTGACTGCTCTAAAAGAATTTATGATAACCATGCTCAGAAGGCAAACCAACAGTAACGTGAAGTGGGAAGACAGAATCGCATATTCAGTTGTTTCAGAATTTATTTTGACCTGGAGATCAAAACGATTCTAAGTGATACCCACAAATCAGAGGTCTTCACTTTTTATCTAAATTGTGAGTGATTACAAAAATGAGGAATTCTAATCCAACCCCCCAGTTTCCTAAATTATCACCTCTATACTATTTGCTCAATGAAACAAGAGAAGAAACAGACATGATATTAGTCTTATGAATAGAAGAACATCCTTGTGAGGGTCCTAAAGAAAGCCTACATATCTGATACAATTCTCTTTACGTCTTCCTGGAAATTCCCACAATGAATTCATTATTTATAGGAGTTTATGTATTTAAATTAAGACTTACTTCTCCTCAGAGACAGAAACATTAGACACGTAACTCAATAACATGGATTGTTTCTCTTGTGAAATAATTAGAGCCACTATCACCTAGAAAAAGTAAGGTGAACTGAAAAATAGACCAGAAAGCTGGCAATCTTTTTAAAAGAAGGGAAAAATTACAGAAAAAGTTTTTTACAAAAAACTAGCAAGGTTCATTGATGGATTCTACCAATTCAACTTTTTTTTCCTATATGTATAGCACTTCCAATAAAATCAAGGATCTATACTCACACCCAGTAGGAATCAGGGAAAAATGTAGCATTGGGCACATACCACTTATGTGCTAGTGACTTTACCTGATTTTAT
>NW_006408591.1:10094953-10098891 GCF_000296735.1 Chrysochloris asiatica | reverse complement strand
CCAAATGCATTGATTTTTCTGCAGTCTTTCTTATTCATTGTTCAACTTTCACATAAATATGAGGTGAATGATTACCACAACTAAATACACATTTTTATTGAATATCTTGGGTTTCATAAAAATGCTTAAAATAAATTCTCCTCCAAAGATATAGCTTATCAATTGAATTTTTTAAAGACTTTAATTATAATTTCCCCATCTATATTATACTCAATGACAGAAGACTGTAACAAATTTATTTATAATTAATTTGTCATTTAAAAAAAAAAAAAAGTATCAAAAATGTCTGTCAATCAACTTTGAAAGCATCTCCTTAAACATTCTCATTTATCCAGCCACAGGAAATATTAAATATTTAGAAAAGTGATGCCATCTAGTTTGTCAGAGCAGTTCCGTTTAAACGATGCTCCCCTGTTACCAATTGTAGCTGATGATTTAATTAGGTGGATGGAGTTAGTTACAATACTCATTAATAAACTGTGCTAACGCCTTCAAATTTTTATTCTCCAGAGTTGGGGGAACAGAAAAACACACACTAAAAACCCTGCCTAGTAAGGAAGAGGCCTATTTTTCATAAAAACATTCTACTTTCCCTCTAGTAATTAGCCCTGCTTTGTTTGGTACATTCACACTAATTACAGCAACAGCTCTGTTTTGCTTTGTATAAAAGATTGCTTTACTTGATTGCATTCGCAAAAAAATGTCTGAATTGTGTAGCTATTCCAAAATAACCAAATGTATGGCTTTGTGTCATTTTTTTCCAACATATTAGTAAGAGCCGTGTTTATTATTAAAACATAGTTAAATTAACAAAGATCACCAGAAAACTAACATGCAAATAAAATTACAGTTTTAAGGCATGATTCAGATGAATTGTTTTGGAGCTGTCAACTTTCATTCACTTAATTATTTCCATTTTTTTAAAAAACAAGTTTGAAAAACAAAAAACAAAGATGATTTTATCTGTTTTAAAAAACTGACCTTTTAAAAAATGTTCTTTATTTTGGAGGCTAGATATGAGTGTTGAAACACAGAAATGTCTCTCAACTTCTAAATGAAATTGGAAGTGGAGGAACATCTAAGAAGGATTTTGGGTAGGATTCCAAATTTAGAAAGCAACAAGTTTTTATTTATGGTTATGGTTTTTATTGATGGTTATGGAAAATTAGGCAATGATTATTCATGATGGCTGTACAACATGATTGATATAATTAATAATGATAAATTGTACACATGAAAAATGTTGAACTGGCAAATGTTTTATTTATATTTTAACAGAAATAAATAAATGAATTAAAGTTGACTGCTCTAAAAGAATTTATGATAACCATGCTCAGAAGGCAAACCAACAGTAACGTGAAGTGGGAAGACAGAATCGCATATTCAGTTGTTTCAGAATTTATTTTGACCTGGAGATCAAAACGATTCTAAGTGATACCCACAAATCAGAGGTCTTCACTTTTTATCTAAATTGTGAGTGATTACAAAAATGAGGAATTCTAATCCAACCCCCCAGTTTCCTAAATTATCACCTCTATACTATTTGCTCAATGAAACAAGAGAAGAAACAGACATGATATTAGTCTTATGAATAGAAGAACATCCTTGTGAGGGTCCTAAAGAAAGCCTACATATCTGATACAATTCTCTTTACGTCTTCCTGGAAATTCCCACAATGAATTCATTATTTATAGGAGTTTATGTATTTAAATTAAGACTTACTTCTCCTCAGAGACAGAAACATTAGACACGTAACTCAATAACATGGATTGTTTCTCTTGTGAAATAATTAGAGCCACTATCACCTAGAAAAAGTAAGGTGAACTGAAAAATAGACCAGAAAGCTGGCAATCTTTTTAAAAGAAGGGAAAAATTACAGAAAAAGTTTTTTACAAAAAACTAGCAAGGTTCATTGATGGATTCTACCAATTCAACTTTTTTTTCCTATATGTATAGCACTTCCAATAAAATCAAGGATCTATACTCACACCCAGTAGGAATCAGGGAAAAATGTAGCATTGGGCACATACCACTTATGTGCTAGTGACTTTACCTGATTTTATTAATTGAATTGTGTTCCCCTGATATACATTATGATCTCCTAGACCCTATATTATAATTCTGTTTGTAAATAGTTGTTTTCTTTTGTTATGCTAACAAAGTCTTAACAGAGAGAGTGGATCTTAAGTCTAATCATTTCTAAATAATAAGAACAGAATAGACACAGACAAATTCTGAGAAAAGAAAGACACCAAAGAATGTTGAGCACAAAGGAACAGAATTAGTTTCTTGATATAATAGAAATAGTCTTTGTAACTCTCATCAAATGACTGAGTTGTTATTGCTAGGCACCATCATGTTGATTCCAACCTATAGAAACTCTATAACTCTATGTACAACAGACTGAAACATCACCAGGTCCTGTACCATCCACACATTGACTACTGCGACTGTACCAATGCATGTTTTTAGGAGTCTCCCTCTTTTTCACTGATCCTGCATCTTACCAAGCATGAATGCCTTCTGATTATTTCTTAGCAATGTTAAAAGTGTTTTGTAACACTGCCCAAGCAAGAATGAGGCCAAAAGATAGTGTGTCTGTAAGGATAAGAACCAGAATGAGACACATCTTTGGATATGATAGAGAAGAAGATCTGACCAAAAAAACTGTACACTAAGAATTTCTGATTCTTAATGTAGTTGTTGTTAGGTGCCATAGAGTCGGTACTGACCCATAGCATTGTTATTCACAGCAGAACGTAATACTGCCCAATCCTGGGCCAACCTCATTACTGTTGCCACACTTGAGTCCATCTATGCTACCACTAGGCCAATCCATCTTGTTGGGGGACTTTCTCTTTTTCTCTGACCCTCAACCTTTCCAAACATGACATCCTTCTCCAGTGACTGGTCCTTCCTGACAATATGTCCAAAGTATGAGAGACGAAGTTTGGCCATCTTGGCCTCCAAGGAGCACTCTGGTTGCCCTTTTTCCAAAATGGATCTATTGGTTCTTTTGGCAGCTCATGGCACTTTCAATATTTTCCTCCAAACCATAACTCAAATGCTATGGTCTTCCTTATTCACTGTCCTGTTTTCGCATGCATATGAGGTTATTGAAAATGCCAGGGCTTGGGTCAGGCGCACCTTAGACCTCAAGCTGACATTTTGGCTCTCCAATACTTTAAAAAGGTCTTGTGCAGTAGATTTGCTAATGCAATATGTCGTTTGATTTCTTGACTTCTGTTTCCATGAGTGTTAATAATTGATCCAAGAAGAATGAAGTCCTTGACAACTTCAATCTTTTCTCAGTTGATAAGAATGTTGTTTATTGGTCCAATGGTGAAGATTTTTGTTCACATTTTGTTCACATTGAGATGCAATCCATACCAAAGGCTGTACTCTTTGATCATTATCAGTAAATGTTTTAAGTCCTCTTCACTTTCAGCAAGCAAGCTTGTATCATCTGCATATCACAGGTTGTTAATGAGTTTTCCTCCAATCCTGATTCCATGTTTTTCTTCATATAACCCAGTTTCTCATATTATTTGCTTAGCATACAGGGTGAATAAGTATGGTGAAGGAATACAACCTTGTCGGACACCTTTCTGAATTTTAAAATATTCAGTGTTCTCACGTTATGTTTGAAAAACTGCCTCTTGTTTCAGGTACAGATTCCTCATGAGCACAATTAAGTGTTCCGGAATAGTCATACTTCACAATGTTGTCCATAGCTTGTCGTGATCCACACAATCGAAAGCCTGTGCGTAGTCAATAAAGCACAGGTATACAGCTTTCTGATAATCTCTGCTTTCAGCCAAGATCAATTGGACATCAGAAATGATATCCTTCGTTCCATGGCCTCTTCTGAATCCCACTTGAACCTCTGGAAGTTCTTTGTCAATTTATGATTGTAGCTATTTCTTTATTACCTTTAG
>NW_006408591.1:10081461-10093811 GCF_000296735.1 Chrysochloris asiatica | reverse complement strand
GATCAATCCATCTTGATTGCATGTTTGATCAATTTGAGATTGAAGAAGTTGATAGAATTCTTCTATTTCATCCTCACTGGCTTTAGTGGTTGGTGTGTAAATTTGAATAATAGAAGTATTAACTAGGCTTCCCTGTAGGCATATGGATATTATCCTATCACAGACAGCATTGTACCTCATGACTGATCTTGATATGTTCTTTTTGACGTTGAATGCAACACCATTCCTCTTCTATTTGTCACTCCCAGCAGAGTAAACCATGTGGTTGTCTGATTCAAAATGGTCAATACCAGTCCATTTCAGCTCACTAATGCCTAAGATATCAATGTTTATGTGTTCCATTTCATTTTTGACAATTTCCAATTTTCCCATATTCATACTTCATACATTTCATGTTCTGATTTTCAATGGATGTTTATAGCTGTTTCTCTTCATTTTGAGTTGTGCCCCATCAGAAAATGAAGTCTTTTCTCCAATGGGCTTTACTCCATTGTGTTATCACAGTCAACTCTACTTTGAGGAGGCAGCTCTTCCCCAGTTGCATTTTGAGTGTCTTCCAACCTTAGGGTCTCATTTTCCGGCAGTATATCTGACAGTGTTTCTCTGCTAGTCATATGATTTTCAGTGACTAAATATTCAGAAGTGATTTGTCACTCCTTCTTCCTAGTCTGTCTTCTTCTGGAAGCTCATCTGAAACCTGTCACCATAGGTGACCCTGCTGGGATTTAAATACTGGTGGCATAGCTTTCAGAATCACAGCAACTCACAAGCCAGCACAGTATGACAAACTGTATCCTGAGTATTTCTGATTCTTAATAGTAACCTGTTAACTTGCCTAATAAACCCCATAATCATGAGTATTTTTTGTGAGTTTTGTGTGACCATTTAAATAAATTATTAAAACCCGTAGAGAAGTAAAGAGTGCTGTAGGAGGGATGGTTGGTGCCAGAATGGGTAAATAAATCTCACGGGTGGAGGTATATGTGACTTCTGCCTCATAGGAATTGGCTTTGGCTGATGCTGAGTTTGATTCTCTTTCCCCCTTGTGAAGTCAGAGGAGGTCAGAAACCACCCAGTTCCAATTTAATAAATCTTAGGAATGCCTGGGAACTCCTGGAGTTCTAGTACAAAAAGACTCTTCTTTAGAACTGATGCCCTGGTTTGGACTTCCAGCCTCCAGAACTATGAGACAATAAATTTCTGTTCTTTAAAGTTACCCACTTGTGGTAGCTTTTGTTATATCAGTACTATAATTGAGATACCTGTGATACCTCATTTCTCTTTCATTACAGATGAGGCATCACACTCACAGAAAATTAAACCATTTTCTCTAGATCACACACCTAGAAAATGGCATAAATTACTTCTGCTGACATGAATGCCCATGCTAATTGTTGATGGAGAACTAGAGGCATCATCTGCTTTTCAGAATTTGATCATTGGGACAAGAATAAAAGACACAAATGAAGGTCACTGTAATAAAATCCTCTGTGGAAGTATCATGAGGGAATATGTGTGGAAATGTAGGAATTGAGAAATTAGGGAAGATGTGCAAGAAATGAAGTTTAAACTGACACGAGTCAATGTTGATATGAAAACCAAGACATGTTGAAGAAGAAAGAAAAAGTATAGGCAGTGGACCAGAAACAAGAAGTTTACTGTGGTTTGGGACACATTGAATGATCTACTTCGACTTCAGGAGAGGGTTTACGTACACAATGTACATACAGTGGATAGTTCATAGTACCACTTGTTAGCTTTATAAATCTGTCCAAATTATTTAAGATATCTAATCCTCTCAGTCCCTATATTTAAATAATTGTACACATCTATAAAGTTGTTGCAAGGAAGGATCAAATGAAATAATATGTATTGAGTTCCCAAGACAGTGCTAGTTATATAGAAAGTATAACAAGTGTAAGCTGTTGTAATTATATAAGGAAATAGTAGGATATAAGGTAAAAACAAAAGAGGGTTGAGACTGCTGAAGACTTGTGTGAATGTCACTGAGAGTTTGTATGTTGTAATATAGGTAATAGAAACATGATGCTGAACATCTTAGAGACAAGGAGTTTTCAATGACAGTTATGTTTTAGAAAAATTAAAGCAGTAGGGATTAGGATAGAGCTGAAAAATAAAGAGAGAGATTATATTTAAGGAATGCATTATGACACCCTACCACCACCATCACCAAAATGTGATTGAATGGATATAAATATAAATGAAAGATACCAATGATACTTCATGATTGCTCAAAGAATTAACTCTCATTGAATTTACTACAGTCTGGAGTTAATAAGTCAGTGTTGAACTAATCCTATAAATCAGTTGGCTCTACAGTGCTAGAAAGGAGCTCTGGTAGCATAGTGTTTACAAATTGGGCTGCAAACCTTAAGGTCAGCAGTTTGAAACTGCCAGCTGTTACACAGGTGAAAGATGAGGCTTTCTGCTCCTGTAAAGATTTATAGCCTCAGAAACCCTGTACAGGGTCTCGATGAGTCAAAATCAACTCCACAGCACATAACCACCACCACCACCACCACAGTACTAGAAGATTCTGAAACAAGAACAGGAGAGTAATTGACCATATAACTTTTCAAACATCGAGTGTGTCATGTTTTGTTATGCTTTGTAATAGATGCTTGAGATATATATAGTATTGCATACACTATTCTTGCCCTCAAGGTCTAATGTGAGAGATAACAGTACGTTTAATAAATGTACAATAAATAATAAATGGCTGAACCAAGGGCAATAACATAAATGACATCTCTGAGATAAAAATTTAACATTGGTAAAAATGCCACAAAAAGAAGAAATGAAACTAGAAGAAATCACTTCTGTCTTACCTAACACTGTTGTGGACACCAAACAGTTCCATATTTTCTCCATTTGAGAGTCAGAGAGTGTTTCTTTAGATCTAAACCAGAACTATAGTTAAAAGGAAGAAAGATAAGTTAGATAGAGATATGAAAGAAACAAAGAAGCAAAGAAATAAACCAGAAAAATAAGTTAAAAGTAATCGAATATAAGAAGTTTTAAGACACTTAAAATGGAGTCATTCTTTTCATTTACTTTCTGACATTGTAACATAAACACTGAGAAATATGTGACTTGAGTGAGTGAGTTAGTATCCCAGCTTCAATTTTCTTTATCTGAAGGTACAGATATTAAGAGTTCCAAGCTGGCATAATTATTATTGTTGTTAAATGCTGTAGAGTCATGCATAGTGACCTTGTATAGGGTTTCCAAGGAGCAGCTGATGAATTTGAACTACCTACTTTCTGGTTACCAGTCTAGTGCTTATCCTATAGCACTATACTAGGACATAATTATGTTGTTGTTAAGTGCCATTTAGTCTGTTCTAACCCATAGTGACTGTATAGGGTTTCTGAGGAGCATCTGGTGAGCTTGAACCACTGACCCTTTTGGTTCAAATGACTTTGCAGTCTGGTGCATTAACCCACTGTGCCACACCAGGACTCCAGGACATAATTATAGATAGAATTAAATTAAAGCATGTATTTGAAGACTGCAAAGAATTTAATTATAAGATCTAGAATACAAATTAGAAATGCTTGATGTTGGAAACATTAGATAAAGAACCCAAGAGAATTTTTACAAATGAAACATATAATAGACAAAATCAAAATTATTTGGGATGGGTTAAATAGAAAATTAATGTATTTCTGGGGAAAGGATTAATTAATTGAAAAACTGAATTTAAGAAATACCCAGAATGTAGTACAAAGAATCAAAGTGAAAGAAACTCTGAAATAGAAGTTAAAAGATAGAAAAAGTATATACAAAGTTTTAACACACATACATTGGAGTTCTCAAACTAATGACAAAAATGGTGAACAAACAAGATTTAATGATATTATGTGAAACATTTAAGATCTGAACTGAGAGTTGAGAGGCATATCATATACATAATACATGGCACATGTTTATATATATTCTCTTTAACAACAAAAACACTGCTTTTCTTCAGCATAGTACTGGAAGTCTTGACCAATACAATAAGACAAAGAAAAGAAGTTAGAAATATAAGAATTATGAAGTAAAAAGGAGAAATTGTCATTTTTGATAAGATAACATTATCTCTTGCATAGCAAAACCAAGAAAATCTATAGAATACTTTAATAATGGTTGAGGAAAGCTTGCAAGTAAAATTTTAACCAAACAGACATCAGTTTGCCTTTACTAATTGCAATTAAATAATAGAAAACAAGATGCTAGTAAACATTAGTCTCCTAGTTTAAAAAAAAAAAAAAAAATGTTAGCTAGCAAGTCATAGCCACAACTAATTACCTGCCAACTATCCAGGAATCACTTTTAAAAGAAGTCTTTTGCAGCCTAAAATGCCATCAATGGAAGAATGGTTAAGCAAACTTTGATATATACACATGATGAAATACTATGTAACATTAAAGAATAATAATGAATCTGTGAAACTCCTAATAACATGGATGAATCCATAGGACATTATGCTGAGTAAATTTAGTTAATAACAAAAGGACAAATATTATATGAGACCACTATTGTAAAAAAGCTCAATTAAAGGGTTTTCATTCAAAAAGAAACAGTTTTTGATGGTTATCAGGGGTGGGAGGAAAGTTAATTTACTGGCTAGAGGGTAGACACATTAACTCCGGTGAAGGAAATATAATATACAAGAACAGGAAGGTTTGCAGTAGAATGATGAAGATACGTGAAAACTCAGAGAGCAATGCAATGGTTAAATGGATTACATTGATAGATACATGGACAAATATACAGGCTGAATAGATATGGAAAGGAGAGGAGTATACCTACACATATACAAAATTTGACAGGATATTTGTCATGGGTAGTTATCATTGATGCAAACACACCTATGAATGTGGTAGAGCAAACGGGAGTAAAGTGAGGAAAGTTTCTTCAATATTACCAAACACTTTGAGGTAATGAGTTGCAGGGCCTGAGGGCTCAAGACTATAGTCTCAAGAGACACCATGGTCAGTTGGTATAACATAGTCTACAAAGACAATATTCTACATCCAACTTTGAGGCTTAGTGAATGGGATCCTAAAAGTTCATGAGTAGCCATCTAAGATGCAACTATTGGTTGTTCCATGTGTGGAAGACAGACAAGTAATGAAAATTAAACACTCTTGGAATCAATTGTTCCAGTGGACTAATGAAACATGTGAACATCAGTTTCCATGGCTCTGAGACCAGAAGAACTAGATGGTGCCCAGCTACACATATCAACAGCTCTGAAAGGGTTCACATTAGAAGGTCCCAAACAGAATGGGGGTAAATGTGGAGCAAAACTCAAAATTGTCAAAACAACTGGGTATGCTGCTCAGAAAAAGACTGGAGGAGCCCCAAACAAGTAGCCCAATAATATGGCCCTCAGCCACCCTTCAGGTCTGCAATGGAACTTATCTTCATGGCCCAATTTTCAACCAAAACATAGATAGGTATATTGGGGGGTGAGGAGGGGAAAGCAGAAAACAACAACACTAATAAGGTATGTTGTTGTTGTTGTTAAGTGCCGTTGAGTCGATTCTGACCCCTAGTGACCCTGTATAGAGCTTCCAAGGAGCAGCTGGTGAGCTTAAATTAAAATTAAACAAATTGTTTGGTTTGCTGAAATGTAAAACTGATTATCTGTTCTGTAAAACTTCATTCAATGCACAACTAAAAAGTTAAAAAATAAGTCCTTTATAGGAGAAAAAACTAACAAAAAACAAACAAAGAGTAATTCTATTTAAAAATTTTAAAACTAAGTAAAATGTTATACTACATTCCTGAAAAGGATAAGTAAATAGTTAAAAGATATCAAATACCTCCAGACTGTTCTATTAACCTAATATGATTTCAAAATATGAGCAAAAGTTGATGTAATTAAATACATTACTAAAATGTATGTGGAAGAATACAGAATCATCAAATAGCTAATTTAGGAAAAGATGAAGGACTTACACTAAGTAATCTAGCATTATCATAAAGCCACAGTTCAAAAAAGAGAGAAACGAAGGAAAAAAAGAAGAAGCAAAGGAATAAAGAAGGGAAGGAGTGAGAAAGGGAGAAAAAAGAGAAAGAAACATTTAGTGCAAGAATATGCAATGGGGACAAGGGAGAGTGTGTTTGTAATAGAGGGGCATCACAAATCAGTAAAAATATGGTGCGTAATGGAAAATGTGGAATGAGGGATATCATTGCTAATCTCAGATGGATCTTGGCTGAAAGCAGAGAGTACCAGAAAGATACTTACACATGTTTTATTGACTACACAAAGGCTTTTGATTGTGTGGACCATGACAAGCTATGCAAAATATTATGAAGCAAGAGTATTCCAGAAAATTTAATTGTGTTCATAAAGAACCCATATGTAGACCAAGAGGCTGTTGTTTGACTAGAACAAGGGAACACTGACTGGTTTAAAATTATAAAAGGTGTGTTCCAAGGCTGTATTCTTTCACCATATTTATTCAGTCTGTATACTGAACACATAACTTGAGAAGCTGGATTATATGAAGAAAAGGGTGGCATCAGGAATGGAGGAAGACTCATTAACAACCTGCGATATACAGATGATGCAACCTTGCTTGCTAAAAGTTAAGAGGACTTAAAAATACTGAAAAAAATCTAAGACAACCACCTTCAGTATGGGTTACACCTCAATGTAAAGAAAACAAAAATCCTCACCATTGGAACAATAAACAATATCCATATAAATGGAGCAAAGTTTGAAGCTGTCAAAGTCTTAATTTGTTCAGATCAACCATCAACACTCATGGAAGCAACAGTCAAGAAATCAAATGATGTATTGCATTAAGCAAATCTTCCTCACAAGCCCTCTTTAAAGTGTTCAAGAGCAAAGATAATCAGTTTGAGAACTACAGTGTGCCTAACCCAAGCTATTGTATTCTCAATAACCTCATATGCATGCGAAAGCTGGACAGTGAATAAGGAAGACTGTAGAAGAATTGATGCATTTGAGTTATGGTGTTGCAGGATAATATCCAAAATACCGTGGACTGCCAAAAGGAATAACAGATCTGTTTTGGAGGAAATATAGCCAGAGTACTCCTTGGAAGCCAGGCTGGTCAGACTTTGTCTCTCATATGTCAGACAGTTTTCAGAAGGGACCAATCACTAGAGAAGGGTATTATGTTTGGTAAAGTGGAAGGTCAGAGAAAAAGAGGAACACCCCCATCGAGATGGATTGGCACAGTGGCAGGAGCAGTGGCCTCAGGCATAGCAATGATCATGGTGTTGGCCCATGGTGTTTCATTCTGTAGTTCATAGGGTCACTATGCGTTGATACCAACTCGATGGCACCTAACAACAACAACAACAACAACAACAATGGAGTAAATTGTGCTGGAAAATTGTTTTGATATAAGAAGGAAAAGACAGCTTATTACACTGAATACAGAAAATAAATTTAAAATGTATTGTTGGCCTAAATGTTATGAATAAATATATAAAGCTAAAGGAAAAAAAAAAAAAAGATATAAGAGCTTTGTGACCCGTTGTTGTTAAATGCAATTGAATCAGTTTCCTCTCACAGCACCCTTGTAGAGTATGACCTTGTTGTTGTTGTTAGGTGCCATCCAGTCGGTACCGACTCATAGCAACCTTATGCAAAGCAGAACGAAACACTGCTTGATCCTGGACCAACCTTAGTACTGTTGCCACACTTGACCTTAGGGATTAGAAAAACAACATTAAAAATTAGTCATAAATGCACATGGAAAAATTAATTTTGATGTTAAATTTTATGAAACATTTCTGACCAATAAGGAATTTTATAAAAAAATATGAGTGACTGAGGAAAGATAGTTACAATACTTAAATCAGTCCTTGAATTAACTGAAATAATATACAAGGAATACACATATCACTTAAAAGAAATACTGGAAATCTGAAAGCACAGTGGACAAGACTGTAAGTAAACAACTTACAAAAAGGAAAGCCTCTAAAGGCTAATAATCATATGAAGTTTAATCTCATGAGTTATCAGAGAAATGCAAATTTAAGAGATGCCACTTTATATGCGTTAGAATTATACAATTTAGGAGATCATATAACATCAATTACCAAAAGCCTAATGAACTGCTGGTGTGAGATTATAAACTCTGAGTACATCCTGGGACCCAGCAACTGTCTTTAAGAAGCCAATAGGAAAGTGATTATTAAAGCATTATTTCTCCCATCAAAATGCTAGAGGCATCAAATGTTTCTGTCACATGAAATTGGTAAGTAAAATATAATAAATATATACTATGGAAGCAAAATGAAATAAGATTTTTAATCATGAAAAATACATTTGTAATTGTTGGAGGTAAATCAGTAATGCATTTAATAGCATGATATCATTTGTAGAATGCAAATACACACAGCAGCAGCAGCAATAGTGGTGGAATGTCCATTAGATAAATTGTTAAGTGCTAACTCTTAGCTACTCTGGACAGGGTTTCTGAGGAGCAGCTGCAAAGACATGTTAAAGTCAACGAATTAAGTTGTTAAGGTCAGTTTGAACAGCAAAGTCAGTGGTTCAAATCCACGTCATTCCTCAGAAATTCTGGTCTTTATGTGTTGTAACTAATCCCACGGCACTTAACAACAGAGTGAAATCATTGACAGCATGAAAAATAAGAGATTAAAAATATCATAAAATAAAGCAATTGTCTCCACATCATTCATTAAGGAAAGGTATAATTTACTTTTGCTATTCAATAACGAGTCCTGGTATGGTGATGTAGGATAAGCACTGGACTGCCAACTGCAAAGTCAGCTGTTCAACTCCACCAATCACTTCTCAGAAACTCTATACAGGATCACTATGAGCCAGAACTAATTCAAGGGCACTTAGCAGCAATTAAACTACTGATGAGATTACCAAGAAATGAATAAATTCAATTCACTTCTTATACATGAAGTTCAAATAGGAAAAACAAAATGATCAATATACTTCATTTTCAGACACATGTTCATGTGTCAGGAGAAAAATGACCAGCTATGTCTTATAACTAAATGCCAGTTGACAGATTCCATTCCACCAAACTGATTTCCAGGTGGTTGAAAAAAAATCCTATGTGCAAATGATAAGCTTGCACATGCAAAAGGATGGGTATGATATTACTCTTACTTCCTTCCCCACATAAAATTAACTAACAAACAAAATAAGACTCTGATATTGGTTTAAAAAGAGTCTGTCATCTCTAAATAATATAATCAGTTTATGAAGTCATGATTTTATTATCCCCTTACTTCTACAAATTCCCAGATCTCCCAAGAGCAGTAACTCATATATCTCAGATTCAGTCAGGGAGATAAACTTAAAATAGAAGTAAAATGAGGCATAGTTTGTCTAGAGATTTTTGCTTGGAAAACATAAATTATTCTTTGCAATTATATTGAGAACTGAAAACTGCTACAGATGGCTTACAAAGAATACTAATACCATAAGTTGATTATAAATAATTTTGTCATTAATTGCTAAATTCCCATTGATTTTAATCTCCAAAAGTAATACATCCAACACACAATAATTGCTTGTATTTTTAAATCCTAAAAGATTAGATATTTCAAATCTTCTTGTCTTTGCACTTAATTCCTTACCCACTACCTTCAAGCCCATTCCCACTCATAATAACCCTGTAAGGCAGAGTAGAACTGCCACATAGGGCTGCAAATAATCACAGAGCAAACATAACATCTTTCTCCCAATGACTGACTGCTTTGTTTGAACTGAAGACCTGTTGGTTATTAACCAAGCGCTTAATTAAGGCACCATCAGAGCTCCTGTATCCATAGCTAGGTAGTTTAAATATTAGAAAATGAACTTGAAACTTCTACTTTGTTAGAGAAAACATAAAATAGTTTAATTCAGTATGTAATATTTACTATATTGAGGTATCTATGAAAAGTTTAATATAAAATTAAACAGCACAATTTAATATACTTTTCTAAGAATGAAACTAAACATGAATCTCAGCTCAAATTATACAGCAATGCTGGCATATTTTTAGAACACATTTTCTCTAAGTGTGGTAATAAACCCACATACCCACTCCCATAAAGTCAATTCAGACTCACAGAGACCTATGTAGGGATTCTGAAGCTGTAAATCTTAATGGGACCACAAAGCTGCCTCTTTCTCCCATGGAGTGGCTGGTGGATTTGAACTGCTAACCTTGCAGTTTGCAGTATAACTCATAACCAACTATGCCACCATGTCTACTTAAGTGTGGTTATAGTTACATGTATTTTAATGATTCTGTGCTTATATATGTTATCATAATAATGTAAATGTTTTTTTTACTGGATTTGACCTTTAAGATTTAACAGTTGCAAAACAACACTCTGTCAGTTTGTCATATTGTGGTAGCTAGCATTTTGCTGTGATTCTGGAAGCTATGTCACTGGTATTTTATACACCAGCAGGGTCACTCATGTTGGACAGGTTTCAGATAAGCTTCCAGATAAAGACAGACTAGGAAGGAGATTATTCTGAATATTTAGTCAGTGAAAACCTTATTAATAGCAGTTTAATAGTGCCAGGTAGCACCAGAATTTTGAATATTAAAACATGATGAAAAACACCAGAATATTGTCACATACATGGTGCCAGAAGATGAGCCCCTTAGGTTGGAAGGCAAAATATGACAGGGAAAGAGCTGCCTCCTCAAAGTAGAGTTGACCATGACAATGTTTTGCATTTGGCAAATCTGCTACACAAGACCTCTTTAAAGTATTCCAGAAAAAAGATGTCAGCTTGAGGACTAAGGTAAACCTGACCCAAACTATGGTATTTTCAATAGCCTTGTATACACGTGAAAGTTGGACAATGAACATGGAAAGCCATAGAAAAAATTTATGCATTCATATTATGGTGTTGGAGAAGAACACTAAAGGTATTGTAGACTGCCAGAAGAATAAACACATTTCTCTTGGAAGAAGAACCAGAATCTTCCTTAGAAGCAAGGATGGCCAGACTTCGTCTCTCATACTTCAGACATATTATCAGCAGGGTCCTGTGCCTAGAGAATGACATCATGCTTCATAAAGTGTAGCATCAGCAAAATACATTAAGACTCCCAATGAGATAGTTGTCAGTCACAGTGGCAGCAGCACTGATCTCAAGTATAGCAATGATTGTGAGATTGGCACAGGACCATGCAGTGTTTTGTTTTGTTGTGCATACTGTCACTATGAGTTGGTACAACTCGACGACACCTAACAACAACAACAAAATACAGATTTATTAATGATACAGAACAGTTTGAACAGTAAAATCTGTGAAAATCAGAACCCATGTAAGGCGGAAACCTGTCAGAGAAGGAAAACACAAATATTTTCCAATAATAGAAATTTTGTACAATCTAGAAAACAAAATCAATGCCAACCAGGTTTCACTACTATAGAATAAGACAATGAACAAGCACAAACTAAGTTAAGGTAGGGCAAGTAATGACTTTAGTAATTAATGTTCTAAGATCTAAGAGATTATCATAAAGTATAAAGTTAAATATGCTTGTTAAAATATCTATAAAACTAGAGTATCCATTTTCATACCAGTTTTTAAGTAGTTTTCATAATAGCTAAGGATATGACTTATTATTAACCTAAATATGGTGGTGGTTGTTTTGTGCCATCGAGTCAGTGACCATGTATAGGGTTTCCAAGAGCGACTGGGAGTCTGAGCTGTCTAGCATTCAGTTACCAGTCTAATGCTTATATAATTACAGTATCCCATCAGGACCACACCAGGAACTTATACATTTAATGAATGAATGATGCTGAGATAATCAGCTGACCATATGAAAAAAATAACCAAATTAATATCATTCAAACTTAAATCATAATGACATATTACCACACATCCATTTGAATTACTAAAACTAATAAGACTAGCAATACCAAGTGCAGCTGAAAATGTGAAGGCATTGATAATCTCAGTTTGACAATGTTTTTCTGAAGTTAGATCTAAACTTACCACACCTACGCTTTTTTCTAAGATAAAGAGAAACATATGTCCATATAAATACTTTAAAATATATATATATTCTTAGCAGCGTCATTGAAAAACACTTCAAAAAACAATTCCCATATGGCCCAGCAATTCTACAACTAGGTATAGACTTGAAAGAAAGAATGCAAAGGACCTGAAAGCAAGAATACAAAGATCAATGTTCATTGCAACACTGTTCACAATAGCCAGAGATAAAAGCAACCTAAATGTCAAACAACAGATAAATAATAACAAAATAAGGTGCATAAATACAATGGAATACTATTCTGCCAGAAAAAGAAATAATGTCCAAGTTGTTGTTGTTGTTGTCAGGTGC
>NW_006408591.1:10066393-10080006 GCF_000296735.1 Chrysochloris asiatica | reverse complement strand
TTGGCTGTACTTCTTCTAACACAGATATGTTTGTTTTTCTGGCAGACGATGGTACTTTTGATATTCTCCTCCAAAACCATAACTCAAATGCAGCAGTTCTTCTATGATCTTTCATTTTCACTATCCAACTTTCACATGCACATGAGGCTATTGAAAATACCATGCGTTGGGTTAGGCACACTTTAGTGCTCAAACTAACATCTCTGCTCTTCAACACTTTAAAGAGGTCTTGTGCAACAGATTTGCCTAAGGCAATACGTCATTTCTTGACTGCTGATTCCATGAGTATTGACGATTGATCCTAGCAAAATATAGTCTTTGTCAAATTCTATTGTTTCTCCATTTATACGGATTTTGTTTATTGGTCCAGTGGTGAGGAATTTTTTTTCTTTACATTGAAATGCAACCAATACCAAATGCTGTGGTTTTGATCTTCATCAGTATGTAAAGTCCTCTTCGATATCTGTAAGCAAGGTTGTGTCATCTGCATATCACAGGTTGTTAATGAGCCTTCCTCCTATCCTGATGCATGTTTTTTTTCATATAATCCAGCTTCTCAAATTATTTGTTCAATGTACAGTTTCAATTACTGTGGTGAAAGAATACAATCCTGGTGCATGCCTTTCCTAATTTTAGATCATTTGATGTTCCCTTATTCTGTTTAAATAACTGCCTCTTTGTCTATGTACAGGTTCCTCATTAGCTTAATTAAGTGTTTTAGAATATGCATTCTTTGCAATGTTTTCCATAGCTTATCATGATCCACACAATCAAAAGTCTTTGCTTACTCAATGAAACATCTTTCTGGTATTCTCTCCTTTCAGCAAAGATCCATCTGATGTCAACAATGATATCCCTCATTCAATGTCCTCTTCTGAATCCACCTTGAACCTCTGACAATTCTCTGTCAATGTATGTTTGTAGCCATTTTTGTATTACCTTTAGTAAAACTTTACTCACATGGGATGTCAATGATATTGTCTGATGTTTTCCACATGCTACTGGGTCACCTCTCTGTGTAACGTGCACAAATATGGATCTCTTCCAATCAGTTGGCCAGATGTTTTCGTCCAAATTTCTTGGTGTAGATGAATGAGTGCCTCCAGTGCTGCATCAGTTTGTGGTAAGATTTCAATTTATAATCCACCACTTCCTGGTGCCTTGTTCTTTGCCAATTCCTTCAGTGTACCTTGGACTTCTTCCTTCAGTATCATTGGCTCTTGATCAGATAATACCACTTTAAATGGTTGAACACTGACCATTTCATTTTTAGGACAGTAACTCTGTATTCCTTCTATCTTCTTTTGATGTTTTCTGCATCATTCAATAATTTGTCCAAAGAATTCTTCAATAATGAAAGCCAAGGCTTGAATTTTTTCTTCAGTTTCCTCAGCTTGAGAAATATTGAGTGTGTTCTTCCTTTTTGGTTTTGTAACTACAGATCTTTACACATTTCGTTATAATATTTAACTTTGTCTTCTCAAGCTGCCCTTTGAAAGTATCTGCTCATATCTCACATGGAGGGGATTTTAATCATTGCAAAGAAACAAAATATGATAGGATAAACATAAAGCTGATGTTCTCCCATGTAAACTATCACTCAATACACAATAAATACTTTTTTTAAAAATGTACCAAAACTAAGTGGTACATAATGTAAATTTACTGCCTCGAAAGCTTGTAGGCTTGAAGTCCAAATCAGAGCATCAGTGAGGCTATGTTCTCTCTGAAGACTCCACAGAAAGTTCCTGTTTGTTCCTCCTAGATTCTGGTAGCCCCAGGCATTCCTTGGGGTGTACATGAATCTTCATAGATTACCCTTCTTTTGTCTCTCTCTATCTCTTTTCCTTTTCTATAAGGACATTGTTGTTGTTATTTTTAAGTGCTGTTAAGTCAGTTCCAACTCATAATTACCCTGTATAGGGTTTCCGGGAAGCAGATGGTGCGCTTGAACCACCAACTTTGCAGCTCATATTGACCTTGCCGTCTAGCACAGTAACCTGCAGTGCCACACCAGGACTCAGCACCATATCATGACATTACTTAGATGGAATTAGAACCTATCCTACTCCAATATGACTTCATGTTAACTAAATTAATAACATCTTCAAAGACTCTATTTCTAAATAAGGGTATGTTCACAGGTACCAGGGGTTAGGGATTCAATATCTCTTTTTGGAGAATACAATTCAATCCCAAAATTCCATTTTGTCCATCACCAGATGTAGGCTTTTCCAAAGAAGAATATGACCATGGGAGGGGAAGTTCTTTGTGGTTTAGGCCAACCTTGAAGAAACAGACAGCTGGAGGCTGTCTGCTGACCATGCTTCCTGCTTTGCTAAGGAAATTCTTCAATGAATAGAAATGTAGATGGTGTTTCTCCATTCATTCTCCTCAAGTATTTTTTATCAGACTTCTTTTTTGCAGAATAAAAGACCCAGGTCTGGCATACTTTGGTGAAGAAGTTTTTTTAGACATCGCTTATGTTTAGAAATAATGTGCTGCCTGATATTCACAAGCTACAAATCTGTAGACAAACAAGAATATTGGAGCATATGCATAAGTTTAAGAGTAATTAGATTCTTGGGTTACAGTCTAGGTTTTGTTGTTATCACAAATAAGAGAAAGAAAGAAATGAAGTAAAAACAAAGTGTGAGGGAGGTAATTTTAAATATGCACTAATTCCCATGCCTTTATATGAAGTAGTACAAAGGGATTTACTAACTACCTGCAATAAATAACAGTGCTTATACACAGAGCTCCCAGAACTTCACTTCTAAAATTGCTAAGACTGAAACTTCAGTTGATGAAAGGACTAGTTTCAACAGCTGCAAGAATTTTTGAAGACAGTTCTAATCATTGATTTGCTGCTTATTTTCCAGGGTAACTAAAATGGCCGTCCCATTCTGATAAATGTGACATCCTAATAAATGTGTAACTTTCTCAGCTAAAAAAATAAATAAATAAAAGATAAAATTGTACCATAAGGATGAGTTCCTTTACAGACCTAAATAAAGGGTGGTGGAGGGTTATAGTCACTGAGTCATCCTGTGTCTTTCTAATGGGTAAACCAGTCCTTTTTTATTAACAGTTTTGGGTTGTGTTCCACATTTTCTCCCCTCTATTTGGGACCTTCTAATGAGATCCCTTTCAGAACAGTTGCTAGTGGTAGGTGGGCACCATCTAGTTCTTCTGGTCTCAGAGTCATGGAGACTGGTGTTCACATCTGTTGGACTAATTGATTCCAAGTACAAGTATCTTCAATTCTTATCACACTTCTTTCTTCCTCAAATGAAAAGACCAATAGCTGCACCTTAGCTTTAAATATCCAAGAGATTACTCACCAAAGTAGAATGTAGTGCATTGTCTTTGTGGACTGTGTTATGCTGACCATGGTGTCCCCTGAGACTATGGTAATGACCCCCCAGGCCCAGAAACTCATTACTTTAAGATGTTTCACAATATCTAAGAAGTTTACATTCTCTTCCCGCTGTATGTGCCATCACATTCATAGATGTGTTTTCAGGAATGGTAAATTATTGTTGTTGCTAAGTGCTATCAAGTCATTTCCAACTCATAGTGACCATATGTACAACAGAATGAAGCACTAACTGGTCCTGTGCCAATCTCACAATCATGGTTACACTTGAGCTCATTGCTAGTGCCACTCTGCCAATCCATCTTGTTGGGGGTTCTTCCTCTTTTCCACTGACCTTCAACTTTACTAAGTATGATGTCCTCATGAAACTGGCCCTGCCTGATAAAATGTCTGAAGTATGAGAGATGAAGTCTGCCCCTCGTGGCTTCTAAGGAGCATTTTGGCTGTACATTTCCAATATGGATTTGTTTGCTCATCTGACCATCCATGATAATTTTAATATTCTTTTCCAACACCATAACTCAAATGCATAAATTTTTCTATGGTCTTCCTTATTCATTGCACAACTTTCACATGCATATGAGGCTGTTTAAAATGCCACAGCTTGGGTTAGGTGCAAAATAGTCCTCAATTGACATTTTTTATCTTAAACACTTTAAAGAGGTCTTGTGCAGCATATTTGACTAATGTGCTATGTCCTGTGATTTCTTGATTGCTGCTTCTAATAGTGTTGATTGTGGATCAAAGAAAAATGAAGTCTTTGACAACTTTAATCTTTTGTCCAATTAGGATGATTAATTTTTTATCCAGGGATGAGAACTGACCTTTACTTTACATTGAGGTCTAATGTCGGGGACGACATACGCAAGCACTGAGAAGCTGTGGCCCTGTGACAAGATGGATGAAAATCCAATCCCAGGGGCCCTCCTCAGGATTGCGAGCCATGGACCCTGAGGGCCAAGGAAGTGACCCCCTGAAGTCCCAGGTTCATAGGTTTTTGCGAACTCACTGGTGGGCTACCTCTGTATAATTTTCTTTGGTCTTATTGTTCATTCTATGCTTCCAACTCCAATAATTGTAGCTTCTGAGAAAATGGTTTCTTATGTGCCTTTCTTAATGTCTCCACTGTGTTGGCAGTGTGTAGGGTCCTGGGAACAAATCTTTATGAGGAACAAGCAATAGCCACCTGGGATGCATGTCAGAACTGCATTTTGATATTAACCTGAAGCATGAGCCTTTGATGTCCATATACAACAATGGGACCAAAACCCCTCTAAAGCCGAGACAGTAAAAGTCTCCTCAGAGGACTCAGAAAGGCCAGGAACAGGTATATTGGAAGTATGAGAAAAAAGTTTTTTATTCAAGGTTTGTAAACAAAGTAGATTGGTAAATTATGGAAATATTGATTAGAGGACAATAGTGGCACCACTCCCCTCGAACCCCCTCTGGGTATAATCAGTTTAACCCAGATGCTCTCCTTCCTCCTGGAAGTATAGGGAAATGTGATGTAGCATTTAGATGTAGAATCCGGAAAGAAGAAAGAATTATTAGTTGATAAATGAAGCCAGGTGTTTGAGATCTTGCTCACAAACAAAAGTTCATGCTTTTGTATACAAAGACAGCTTGACTCCCTTCAAAAACTTTACTTTAAGCCTTCTATGACCTTTTAAATCTTTTTCACCTTTACCCATTAGAGATTAAGTGCTAAAAGTATGTTAAATATTCTTTAGATAATTGTGATGTATATTTTAAAATTTGTTCCTGTGAATTATTGTGTCCTGTTTTGAGTGATTAATCACATTTCAGTTCTGTATCCTATCTTATCTGAATAATCACGTCCTTCCTTTGTGAAAAATCTCTCCCTGAAAAATAAAAGACTGAGGTAGAGGGAGTGCTGCATGCAATGCAAGGCAATGCAATGTTTGCAGACCAGCCTGCCTTTCAGCTTGCATCAAACTTGTGTGTCTGTTTCTTTGTGTCTGTATTGTCTCTTTGTCTCTATGCTATATCTTTCACCTATCAGACCTCCCAACTTCATGCAACCCACTCTTCTGTCGAGGCAAGACCCCGACAGTCTAACCCATTCAGAAGGCTGTGGTCTTTGATAATCATCAGTAAGTATTTTAGTCCTCTTCCATTTCAGCAAGTATGGTTGTATCATCTGCATATCACAGGTTGTTAATAAGTCTTCCTCCAATCCTGATGTCATGTTCTTCTTCATGTAATCCAGCTTCTTGGATTATTTGCTCAGCATACAGATTGAATAAGTATGGTAATAGAGTATAGTCCTGGGGCACACCTTTCCTGATTTTAGACCACTTATTCTGCTCAAATGCCTGCCTATTGGTCTATGCACAGGTACCTAATGAGCAAAATTAAGTGTTCTAGAACACTCTTTCTCCAAAATATTGTTCATAACTTGTAATGATCCACACAGTCAAAAGCCTTTGCATAGTCAATAAAGCACAGACAACCATTTTTCTGGTATTCTCTGTTTACAAACAAGATCTTTCTGACATTAGCAATAATATCCCTCATTCCACATTTTTGTGTGAATCTGGCTTGAACCTCTGGCAGTTCTCTGTCAATGTACTGTATCTTTAGCAAAATTTTACTTGCATGTGATAGAAATGATATCGTCCAATGATTTTCACATTCCATTAGGTCACCTCTCTTTGGAATGTACACATATATGGATACCTTCTGATCAGGTTGCTGTCTTCCAAATTTCTTGACATAAATGAGGGCATTCCTCCAGTGCTGCATCAGTTTGTTGAAAGATTTCAATTTGTATTCCACCAATTCCTGAAGACTTTTTCTTTGCCAGTGCCTTCAAAACACCTTGGACTTTTCCCCTCAGTACGATTAGCTTGTGATCATATGCTATCTGCTGAAATGGTTGAAAATCGATCATTTATTTTTGGTAGAGTGGCTCTTTGAAATCCTTCCATCTTCTTTTGATGCTTTCTACATCAATCAATAGTTTATGGATAGAATTATTCATTATTGCAAGACAAGGCTTGGATGTTTTCCTCAGTTCCTTCATCTTGAGAAATACCAAGTGTGTTGTTCCCCTTTGGCTTTCTAATTCCAGGTGTTTGCATATTTCATTATAATATTTGACATTGTTTTCTTAAGCTGCCCTTTGAAATTATCTGTTAATCTCTTTTATCTCCTCATTTCCATTTACTTTAACATTTCTACGCTAGAGAGCAAATTACAGTCTCTACTGTCATTTTAGTCTTTACCTTCTTTCTTGTCTTCCTAATGACCTTTTGCTTTCTTCTTGTATGATGTTCTTGATGCCATCACACAACTTCTGGTCTTCAGTCATTAGTATCTAACGCATCAAATCAATCCTTGAGATGATCTCTAAACTCAGGTGGATATGTTCAAGGTCATATTTTGGCTGTCATAGACTTGTTTTAATTTTCTTCAGCTTCAGCCTGAACTTGCATATGAGCGATTGATAGTCTGTTTCACATTCTGCCCCTATCTTTGTTTTTACTGGTGATATGGAGCTTCTTCACCAGCTCTTTCCACAGATGTAGTAATTTGCTTTTTGTGCATTTTGTCTGGTGAGGTCCATGTGTATATTCATCTTTTATGTTGCTTAAAAGAAGTATTTGCAATGGAAAAGTCATTGGTCTTGCAAAATTCTATCATGTGATCTCCAGCATCATTTCTATCACCAAGACTTTATTTTCATCTACTGATCTTTCCTCTTTGTTTCCAACCTTTGCATACCAATCGCAAGTAATTATCAGTACATACATCTTGATTGCATGTTTGATCAGTTTCAGACTGAAGAAATTGATAGAATTCTTCAATTTCATCATCACTGGTTTAGTGGTTGGTGCATATATTTGAATAATAGTGATATTAAGTGGTGTTCCTTATATGGATATTGTCCCATCACAGACAGCATTATATTTCAAGATAGATCTTGAAATGTTTTTTTGATGATGCATATTATGATATTTTTCTTCTGTTTGTCACTCCTAGCATAGTAACCATGTGATTGTCAGATTCAAAATGGCCAACACCAGCCCATTTCAGCTAATGCCTAGGATATCAATCTTTATACATTTATTCCTAGATTGACACTTAGTACATTCCATCTTCTGATTATTAATGATGTTTGCAGCTGTTTCTCCTCATTTTGAGATGTGACGCATTAGCAAATGAAAGTCCCATAAGTTTTACTCCATTTGTGCCATCATGGTCAGCTGTACTTTGAATGTGTTAGAACCTAAGGGACTCAACTTCTGGACCTATATGTAACAGTATTCTGATGTTATTCATAATGTTCCAATACTAAATACTCTACCACTTTCTGACAGTGTTACACTCTATTCACAAGTTTTTCAGTGGCTGAACATTCAAAAATAGTCTGCCTTCTCCTAGTCTGGCTTCATCTGGAAGCTTAACTGTAACCTGTGTACTTTGAGTGATCCTGCTTGTATTTCAAATACCAGTGGCATAGGTTTCAGCAATACATGAGCCGTCTCAGTATAACAAACTGACAAATGAGTGGTAGAGAGTAGGTAAATACCTATGTAATAATATTCTCTTTCAAACTAATATAATTGTGGATATATTCCCACTCTTCCTCTCATACCTCTTCTGTCTGTTTCTCTGTCATGTATCTACCCACAAAACATTGTTGTGCATCTATCTCTTTTAGCCCTTGCCTACCTCCCTATACGTCGTCACATATCTTTATCATTTTTCTGCCATCCTCTTTCTTCTTGTATATTATCCTCCCCTTTTTGTATGTTACCCTCCCTGTCACCAGAGTTAAAATGTGTCTATCCTCTAGCCAGTGAATTATTCTCCCTTCTTTCACATCAACGAACAAAACATAAAATATTAATCATCCAAATAAACCAATGGTTTTCTATAGGCTCTATAATTTACATATTAAAAATACACCATTGTATAATTTAACTGTTCAAATTATTTTAAAGTTATGATTTTTCATATTTACTTTGAATGGTGCATGTAACAGATACTAAACCCTGTGAAGCAAGAAGATAGTGAAGCCACATGAATAATTGCTGGGTTCTCCTAAATCTCAGTTCTCTACTTGTCTCTTGAGCTATACAAATAGGATTTGCTCATCATTCTAAGGAACATTATGTCATCAATAAAACTTAAGGGACACAAAAATATTGGCTATTAACAATTTTTTTTAATTTAATGGTTTCGTTTGTTAGATCTCTTAGATACTTTCAGTTCTTAAAAAGATACAGTCCTGTGTCTTGAAAAATGTAGTTTAAAAGAATATGTAAACAGAAATAGAAAATAGAAAAAAATCCTACGTATTCAATGTGGTAAAAATACATTTAGAAATAAAGTCACAGCATTCCTAAATGGGTGGTACTGTTTACAAGTAAAGTGGTAAAGTTTTTAATGTTAGAGCATATACATACCATTAAAGAGTTCTGGTACTGTAGTGGTTCCAAACTGTGCTACTAACCTCAAAGTCAACAGTTTGAAACTACCAGCCGTTGTGTGGGAGAAAAATGAGGCTTTCTGCTTCCATAAAGATTTACAGCCTCAAAAACCCTATGCAGGGTCACTATGAGTCAGAACTTATTTCACAGCACATAACAACCAACACCAACACCATACATATCATTAAGCATTACTAGAGAAAACTGTGTAACGGAGCTGATGGATTCCAATTTAAATATCTGCTATCCTCCTCATCTGGAATGTTGACTGCTCAAAAACAAAAATAACAGTCACAAAAATACCTATACCAATACATTAATTTTGCCATCACTTCTAGACAGTCCTTCATCCTATATATTATCCGTTTTCTTACACGTAGCATCAGAACAAAGAGCCACCATTTGTTTTCTCTAAGAGTTTTTAGATGGTTTGTATCTTTTTCCTCTTTCCCTTATTTCCAGAATCTTCCCTTCTGTATAAATTATCTCCTAACCTGTTGCTGTTGTTGTTTGCTGCTGTCAGGTTGATCCTTCACTCATGGCAATTCCACGCACAACAGAACAAAATGCTACCATGATAGGTTGCAGACTGGACCATAGTAATTCATAAGAATTTCATTGTCTGAGTTTCAGAAGTAGATTATGAGTCCATCTTAGTCTGAAAGTGCCTCTAAACCTGTTCATCATTAAAGCAACATACAAACTTCCAGTGACAGATAAATGGTAGCTGCACACAATATGCGTTGGCCATGAATTAAACTCAATTCTTTTACACACAGTGTGAGAATTGTCCCACTGAGTCATTAAAATTGGCCCAAACTGCTCTCTTGAAAATTCAAAAGGGCCACTTCATCATAAAATCCTAAGCAAAAATTCTCATTCACCTTTATCCCTATTCAGCCATCCATATAGTCTTGACAACTTCTCGTTTTTCGTAACTCTCATATCTCACAGGATCATTATTTTCTTATGTGTCTGACACTCTTAGAGTCTTCCTGTTGCTTCTTCAGAAATGTGAGTTTTCTCACAGAAGTACTCTGATTCTCCTCTGCTCAGTCTTCACCTTTCCCTTTGCTTATTTAATGCAGTCACATGGTTTTAAATATTATCACTACGCAGAAGACTCTCAGATCCATATCTCATCTTTCTCTACCCAGTCTAGGCATCGCCCAAATGCTCATCCCTTTCCTGGTCAATTCAACTTCCAGAGATTTAGTTCCTATATACTCTGGGAAATAGCATGGACTGAGGGATATATACAACAAGTTTCTGCTTTCAACAATATATCTCAACATAACTGCATAATATCTCCACATTGTTATATCCTGAACATGGAAAACTGATAGATATATCTAAAGATGAAATCATCTTACTATTTCTCAGATCTGTCACCCTTTCCTAATATCCATTGGAAAGATTGTCTTCTGTGTCTGTTTGGAAAATCAGTCACTGAAAACTCGTGTAGCATAGTTCTATTCTGACACACACAGGGTGGCTATGAATCAACTCCTTGGCAACTGCTTATATCCCTTTATTTATAAAGTGCATTCATATGTTGTTGTTGTTAAGTACCGTGGAGTTGGTTCTGACTCGTAGTGACCCTGCACAGGGTTTCTGAGACTGTAAATCTTTACGGGAACAGAACGCCTCATCTTTCTCCTGCAGAACCGCTGGTAGTTTCGAACTGCCAACCTTGAGGTTAGCAGCCCGATTCGTAACCGCTATGATTTGTTAGTTAATAAAATTATAGGAAGGTAGGAAGGAAAGATTTTTGCTTCAGTGCTCCAACAACCTAAGCAAAAATGAAGTTGTTTTAGTTCTCACTCTACCAGATTTCTGAGTACCACTTTAAAGTTCTCTGAGGTAGCAGCTCTCTGTTTACACAGTTAGGAGTACTTTAAGATAATTTGACCCACCTCCTTACTTACTCTCTTGGTGCTTATTCTCTCCTATCTGCTCATCAAGTTGATCACATCAGTGGTGATCTCCAGGGAAAGAAAATACCTCTTTCATTTGGGGTTCTGACTTTTATGAGGAAAATGTTGGAGGTACTAAAATAATTTTAATTGATGAAGATGAGGTCATCATCATTACTTGCATTATGAATCCCTCTCTCTCTGACTGGCCAGGTGCTTGATGGGCAATCACTTAACTGCTCAAGCCCCAACAGTCCGGAAATTCCTACAATGAATGCAAATGCAGCTTTTCCTGCCTTCTGGGGTAATTGGTAGGCAATGAACAAATGCTCAGAAAGTACTTGCAAAGAGATAATGGCACTATATACATGTTACAGATTATTACATAATGAAGCTGAAAATCATGATGGGTTAATTGGAATGTAGCAAAATCTTTCCCAAAAGAGCCTCCTGTCACGGAATACCAAAAAGACACTACTTTGCTGTGGCTTGTCCCTGCATTGTACAGTTAACATGCTTAGCTGCTAACTAAAATGTTGGTGGTTTGAAGCCAAATATAAGTATCTTGGAAGAAAGATCTGGTTATGCACTTACAAAAATTCAGCCATTTAAATGTTCCTATGGAACACAGCTCTACTCTGACACACATGGGGTTGCCATGAGTCACAGTCAATTCTATAGCAATTGACTATATTCCCAGCCCCTCACTCACATCCTCAACAGGATTATGGCTAAGTAGCAAAAATTGTTGTTGTTGTTGTTGTTGAGTGGTATCAAGTCCATTCTGACCCATAGTGATCCTATATAGGGTTACCAAGGAACAGCTGGTGAGCTGGAACCACCGACCATGCAGTTCAAACAACTTTGTAGTGTGGGGCATTAGCCCACAGCGCCACACCAGGACTCTAAACAACAACAACAACAACAACAACAACAACAACAACAACAACAACAAAAAGTGATTTTCCACACAGAAGTAAGACAAGGATAAAATTTGCATGACCTGACTTTGAATTGGGTCACGACTCAAGGACTCCACAAACACCATATTTTATGCAGATCAGCAACAGTATAATATAGAAGACAATAAGCATAAGAGTGAAGAGCACTTATTCTGGCCTGGACTACTCCCAAAATGTATGCCTCCAATCTGAGCCACTCATTCCCAGTATCCTCCTTTGAATGTCTAATGAACATCTCAAATTTGACACATCCAAAACCAAGCTCTGATCCCACACCTTAATAACTTACCCAGCTTACAATTTATAAATAGCAACTTTTTCTTTCCAGTTGCTCCAGCCAAAAACCTTGAACTCATTTTTGAGTCTTTTTAATTTTTTTTTTTTTGTTAATCTTATGTAGCGTTAGTAAAATCTCTTGGCTCTACTTTCAAAATATGTCCAAAATCAGACATCTTCTTACCACCTCTAGTCTTGCTTTTGGATGAAACCCTATTTCTTCTTCCCTATATCATTGACATAGCCTCCTAATTAGTCATTCTATTTCCTTCTTTGATCCCCTTAGAACATTCTTAAAAAGTCAAATCATGACATTCCTTAACATTACTCCTCACTTGATTCAAACTAAATGTCAGTCTACATAACAGTTTATAAGAAACTACCTAATATGGTCCGGCTGTCCACTCTGAGCTCATCCACAGCAACTTCCCCTTTCTCTCCTCCTACTGTAGCCACATCCATCTCCTTGCTAACCACTTAACCATGCTAAGTAAGCATGCCATGCGCCTCGCCTCAAGGACTTTGAACTTGCTGCTCACAGATTCCTCAGATATTCTCATTGACTTGTTCCTTACACCCTTCCCATCTATACTTAAAAATTACCAACTCAGTAAGATATTAAGAAACTAAATTTTCTCCATTCTGAAACTACAAGTCACACTCTTACCCTGATTGGCCCTTTATCCCTACTCTTCATTTTATTATTATTATTTAGAATATTATAAACTCATCAACAGGCAATGTTGCCATCTAATGTTACTTGTCTACCCTTCTTATGAGGGCAATAATTTTTGCCTATTCCTTTCCTGATTGATCACTGCTGTCTCACTATCCCCTGGTACATTGTTTGACATATATAACAAACACTGAATAAATATTTATTTTTTTTGCCATTTTACTGGCCCTTGAAACCTCAAGTGCCAGAATTATTGCACTAATAGTCTGTGCTAAAGAGCCACATATCACCATCCAGTAAAGATACCAAAAATATGGTTGGCCTGCTCTTAAACACCAGACTATACAAATTATGGGCATGAAGATATTAAAGAATATAGTTGGAATTTTATTTTCACCATAGTTATTAATATTGAACACTGGTCCTCTAATCATAAAATGCAAGGCTAGTTTTCACTTGGGAATCATGCTATAGGGAAAGAAATCAAACCAAGGTGCTTAGTGCACACTCTAGCACCATCCCTTGGATCAAAAAGACAGTTTTGTTCAGTAGCTAGAACAATGTTTTAATGACAAGTTCTAAAATAAAATTAAAATTGGCAACTACTTGATGCTTAGGAGAATAAAGACCTCTTGTTCAGCCATCATTACGATGTAGAGTCACAGTTGTTGTTGTTCTTGTTGTTAGGTGCCATCGAGTAGGTACCAACCCACAGTGACCTTCTGCACAGCAGAACGAAACAACGTCTGATCCTGGGCCATCCTCACTACTGTTGTCACACTTGATCCATCGATGCTCCCACCTGGCCAATCCATCTCGTTGGGGGATCTTCCTCTTTTTCTCTGACCCTCCACCTTACCAAACATGATATCCTTCTCCAGCGACTGCTCCCTCCTGACAATACGTCCAAAGTATGAGAGACAAAGTTTGGCCATGTTGGCCTGC
>NW_006408591.1:10061851-10064803 GCF_000296735.1 Chrysochloris asiatica | reverse complement strand
CCCACAAGCTTTACTTTATTCATGTCATCACAGTCAACTCTACTTTGAGGAGGCAGCTTTTCCCCAGTTCCCACATTTTGAGTGCCTTCCAACCTGAGGGGCTCATTTTCCGGCACAGTAATTCTCTGTAATGAAAAATAATTTTTGATTGGCTTAGAGCTGAGAACATGATGGTGCACCTGAGCCTCTGAGTTATAAAAAAATATGTCCCTAACTCTTTTAAAACTATCTTTAATCCAACTTCACAGTTCTTCCGTCAAAACAAATCATAACAATAAGTCCTTTCTGAGAAATCAAGGACTACTGAAAGAAAGAAGTTTGATATTTTAAATTGCAGGGGTTGAAGAATGGGCTTGTGGGGTAATCTTGGAAGGAACTTTCAACTATGACATAGTAATGGGTTAAATAATGTCCCCCAATATTTATGTCCACTTAGAACCTCATGTTGGTGTTGTTAAGTGCCATTGAGTCAGTTCTGACCCATAGTAACCTTGAATAGGGTTTTTGTTGAGTGGCTGGTGAGTTTGAATTGCCAACCTTATGATTCAAACCAACCTTGCAGTCCAGCATATTAACCGACACGGCCACACCAGGACTCTATGTTGTTGTTTTCAAGTGCTGTTGAGTCAGTTCTGACTCATAGCAACCCTGTATAGGGTTTCCAAAGAGCGGCTGGTGGGTTTGAACTGCCAATCTTGTGGTTAAAAGTCTAGTGTTGACCCGACAGTGTCACAAGAGGGCTGGAAATCTATGTGAATGTAATTAATTACATTAAAATGAAATCATATTGGATTTGAGTATATCCTAAATCCAATGACTGGTGCCTTTATAAGGCCAAGTGAAGATCCACAAGGAAAAAGACCAGGTGACAATGGAGCAAAGATTGATGTGACTGATTCAGCTACAAGCCTAGAAAGAGTATGTTGTTGTTGTTAAGTGTGTCTAATTGATTCTGACCCATAGCGACCCTATGTAGGATTTCCGAAGAGCAGCTGGTGAGTTTGAACCGCCGACCTTGCAGTTCAAATGGCTTTGCAGACCGGCGAATTAACCCACAGTGCCACACCAGGAAGTATACAGATTGCTGGAATCCACCAGAAGCTTGAAGAGGAATAAAGGATTCTTCCCTAAAGCCATCACAAGTTTCATAACCCTGATATGTGACCTCTAACCTCCAAAATAATAAACAATAAAAGTCTGTAATTGTAGTCATCCAATTTATGGTACTTTGTTATGGTAACCCTAAGAAACAAATATGTTGTTGTTGTTAAGTGCTGTCCAGTCAGTTCCGACCCATAGTGACCCCGTATAGGATTTCCGAAAGAACAGCTGGTGAGTTTGAACCAACCTTGAAGTTCAAACCGACCTTGTGGTAAAGCACTTATTCTACAGTACTACACCAGTGTCCTGTTTTTTTTTGTTTGTTACATGCTGTTGAATTATTTCCAATTCAAAGTGAACTTGTTTAGAGTTTCTGAGAAGCTACTGGTAGGTTTTAACCACTGATGTTGTAGTTAGCAGTATGGTGCTTATCATACATAGCCACATCAGGGCTGCAATATCAAAATATCACAAAGTAGGTAGCTTTAAAGAACAGAGATTTATTGTCCCACAGTTCTCTGTCCCTCTCTCTCTCTCTCTTTTTCATCCTCTCTCTTTCTCTTACTCTCTCTCTCTCTTTCTCTTACTCTGTATCTCTCTTCCTCCTTCCCTCCCTCTGTCTGTCTCTGTCTCTCTCAGCTCCAGAAGATACTCCCTTGTGTCTTTCAGATTCTGTAAGTCCCAGGTATTCCTTGTCATTTCCTGGCATGACGAAACATTTTCAGATAATAGCTTTCCCTGTGTGTGATTCTTTACCCTAAGTGTCTCTCCTTTTATAAGAAAATATTCAGAGAGATAAGGAGTAGAACCCACTCTACTCTAGTATGACTTACTGGTAATGTCTTCTAAGAAAGACTCTGTTCCTAAATCAAGATCGTATTCACAAGTATAGTTGTTAAGACTTCAACAAATCTTTTTTTGAGACATTAACTTCATAACACAATCTGAAGTGTACCTAGTAGTTCTCATTTAATTTTTTAAACAATTTACAATTATTAATTTATTTGGTTTTTGCTGAAAATATACAAAGCAAAAACAAATAAATACATAAACAATACAAGTTTCTACTTGTACAATACAGTTACACTGATTACATTCTGTAAGTTGTGCAACCATTCTCACCCTTGTTTTCTAAGTTGTTCCACCTCCATTAATGTAAACTTCCTTCTCCCTAAGATTTCTATCTAAACACTTGAGTCACTATTGTCAATTTGATCTAATATAGATAGATTTTAATGCTCAAGGCAGACATTCTTTACTAGCTAAGCTAAACTATTGCTTGATTTTAAGATGTCAAATAATATTTTTGTTTTCAGTTTTTAAAAAAAGACCTTAGGGCAATAGTTCTGGAGTTCATCCAGCCTCCATGATTCCAGAAAGTTTCTATTTCATGTGAATTTGAAAGTCTGTTCTACCACCACTGCCTTTGATCAGGATTCTTTAATCAGATCATTGATAAAAAATATTTAGTAATGTTAGTTAAGTTCTTAGGGGCTCATCACAGAGGAGTTATTGTACATAGAGGCAATTAGCCACACATTCAATTTTCTCCTCCTATTCCGGAACACTCATACTTCACAATATTGTCCAAAGCTTGCCATGATCCACACAATCAAAAGCCTTTGCATAGTCAATAAAGCACAGGTAAGCATCATTCTGATAGTCTCTGCTTTCAGCCAAGATCCATCAGACATTAGCAATGATATCCCTCATTCCACAGCCTCTTCTGAATCTGGCTTGAACCTCTGGAAGTTCTCTATCAATGTATGCTTGCAGCCATTTCTATATTACCACTAGTAAAACTTTACTCGCATGGGATATCAAAGAGATTGTCCAATGATTTTCCCATTC
>NW_006408591.1:10058955-10060446 GCF_000296735.1 Chrysochloris asiatica | reverse complement strand
ACTGTACTTTTTCCAGTATAGATTTGTTTGTTCTTCTGGCAATCCATGGTACTTCCAATATTCAACAGCATAACTCAAATGCACCAATTCTTCTCTGGTGTTTCTTATTCATTGTTCACATGCATATAAGGTGATTGAAAATACCATGGCTTGGGTCAGGTGCATCTTATACCTCAAAGTGACATCTTTGTTCTTTAACACTAAAGAGGTCTTTTACAGCAGATTTGCCTAAAACAATATGTCATTTGATTTCTTAACTGCTGTTTACATGAGTATTGATAGTGGATCCAAGGAAAATAAAGTATTTGACAACTTCAAATTTTCTTCCATTTTTCATGAGGTTATTTACTAGTCCAGACATTAGGATTTTTGTTTTCTTTAACTGAGGTGCAATCCATACCAAAGGCTATAGTCTTTGATCTTCATCAGTAAATATTTAAAGTCTTCTTCACTTCCAGCCAGCAAGGTTGTGTCATCTGTACATCACAGGATGTTAATGAATCTTCCTCCAATCCTGATTATTGAATGGTATCATTAATATCAGATGAAAGTAAAAAAACTGCATGAATAATATTAATGATATTGTTCCATAATTTCCATATTCCATTGGTTCATCTTTCTTTGGATTGGGCACATATATATATATATATATCTTCCAATTGGTTGACCAGGTAACTGCCTTACAAATTTCTTGGTACCCATGAGAGAACTCTTCCAGGATTGTATTAGTTATTTGAACAATTTCAATTGGTATTACATCAATTCCTGGAGCTTTGTTTTTCACTAATATCTTCAGTACACTATGGACTTCTTCCATCAATACCATTAAATTCTTGATTATATTGCTACCTCTTTAAAGTGTTAAACATTGACCAATGATTTTTGATACATTGATACTGTGTATTGCTTTCATCTTCTTTCGATATTTCCAAAGTTATTCAATATTTTCCATGTAGATTGCTTTAATATTGCAATCCACTGTAGTATTGTTCCCTCAACTTATTCAACTTCAGAAATGCTGAGTGTGTTTTTCCTTTTTTATTTGCTAACTCCAGGTCATTGCACATTTTGTTGTACTACTGTACTTTGTCTTCTCAAGGTGCCCTTTGTAATATTCTATTCGACTATTTTATGTTTTAAGTTTTTATTGTGAATCGAGTGATTATTTACATGGGAGAACATCGGTTTTACACTCATTGTTTCATTGCAATGATAAGAATCTCAGGTTGTTAGTGAGTCTTCCTTCAGTGCTGACACAATGTTTTTATTCATATAACCCAACTTCTCAGATCATTTGCTCATCATACAGGTTGAATAAGTATGGTGAAAGAATACAACCTAGTCGCACACCTTTTTTTAATTTAAAAACATTCAGCGTTACCATGTTCTGTTTGAACAACTGCCTCTTGGAACATGAACGGATTCCTCATGAGCACAGTTAAGTGTCTGGAATACTCATACTTTACAATGTTGTCCATAGCTTATCATGAT
>NW_006408591.1:10056726-10057460 GCF_000296735.1 Chrysochloris asiatica | reverse complement strand
CTAAGATATTGATGCTTATGCATTCCATTTCATATTTGACAATTTTTAATTTTCATAAATTCACAGTTCATATGTTCCATGTTCTGATTATTAGTCGATGTTTATAGCTGTTTCTCTTCATTATTAGTTGTGCCTCATCAGCAAATTAAGGTCCCGCGGTCTTTTCTTCCACGGGCTTACTCCAGTCACATCATCACGTTAACTCTACTTTGAGAAGGCAGATCTTTCCCAGTTGCATTTTGAGTGTGTTCCAACCTGAGGGGCTTCTTTTCCTGCATTATATCTGACAATATTTCTCTGCTATTCATAAGGCTTTCAGTGACTAAATATTGAGAAGTAGTTCATCACTTCTTCTTCCTAGTGTGTCTTCGTCTGGAAGCTCATCTGAAACCTGTCCACCATGGGTGACCCTGCTGGTATTTAAAATACAGGTGGCAAAGCTTCCAGAATCACAGCAACTCACAAGCCACCACAGTACAACAAACTGACAGACGAGTGGTGGTGTGCTTTTATAGCCCTCTCATTTTAGGTAGCCAATATCTATGTTACTCGTCTCTATCCACCCTATATAGAGAGGGAATAGGATTGATACTTGATATGAAGACAACTTCCCTCTCAGTTGGTATTTTGAGTTATTACATCTATAAGTATAGGTCAAGCTCATCAAATTGTAGCCCTTTACAATTGTTTCCATTATCAAATTGCTATTTTTATCATCTTCTAGTTGAATTCTG
>NW_006408591.1:10054874-10055856 GCF_000296735.1 Chrysochloris asiatica | reverse complement strand
TTCTTGTGTATTGCCCTCCCCAACACCCAAACTATCATGTATCTATCCCCTACCCTGTGCTCTACTGTCACCTAACACCCCTCCTCAGTAACCAACAAAGATTTTTTTTTTTTTTCCTTTTAGCATGGGTATCTTTTCTTAAGCTTTAGGAATAATGGTCTCATGCAATATTTGTCCTTTTGGGACTGACTAATTTCATGCAGCATAATGTCCTCAAAATTCATCCATGCATGTGATGGCTTGAGCTTCCTTGTTATACTTCAAGGTAGCAGAATATTTCATTGTGTGTATGTACCAAAATTAGTTTGTTTATACATCCTTCCATTGATGGGCACTTAGGCTGTCTCCACCTTTTTGTCTGTTGTGAATAGTGCTGCTATGAGCATTGGTGTGCATGTGTCTACTCATGTTATGGCTTGTATTTCTTGTGGTTATATAAGATATAGAGGAATTGTTGGAGCATACGTTATTTCTATTTCCAAATTCCTGAGGTAATGCCATATTCTTTTCCAGAGTGGTTGGACCATTTTGCCTTCCCACCAGCATTGTAGGAGGGTCCCAGTCTCTCCCCATCCTCACCAGCATTCATTGCCCTCTGCTTTTTTTAACTTCGCTGCTATTGTTGGTGTGAGAAGATATTTTGTTGTTGTTTTGATTTCCATCTCTCTAATGCCTAATGATCGTGAACATTTCTTCATATGTTTGTTGGCTGCCCAAACCTCTTCATTGATGAAGTGTCTGTTCATATCCTGTGCCTATTTTTTAATTGGGTTCTTTCTCTTGTAGAGGTGTTGTAGTTTCCTATAGATTTTACAAATTAGTCCTTGTCCCATATGTCATTTTTTCATATTCTGTGGGCTCCCTTTTCACTCTTTTGGTGAAATCCTTTGACACACATAAGTTTCCAGTTTTTATAATGTCCCAATCACCTATTTTGTCTTCCTTTGTTTGTGTAATTTTCCCAATGTTTGGTAGTCTGTGT
>NW_006408591.1:10051812-10052584 GCF_000296735.1 Chrysochloris asiatica | reverse complement strand
GCTGATTGTGTTTATTTCCTCTGTGTCTTTGTCAAGTTTCTTTCTGGTTGTTATATCTTTTTTCGAAAGTGGCGTATCAAAATCTCCCACTGTTATTTTAGATTTGTCTATTTCTTTCTTCAAATCTATTAGAGTTTGCTTTATATATTTTAGAGCTCTTTCATTTGAAGTGTAGTTATTTATTATGATTATGTCATCTTGTTCAATTGACCCTTTAATCCTGATATAAGGTCCATCTTTATCTATTATGTTGATTTTTGCCTTAAAGCGTATTTTATCAAAGATTAGCATTGCCGGTCCTGTTCACTTTTGATTGCAATTAGCTAGGTATATTTTCTTTCCATCCTTTTACTTTTAGTCTATTTTCTTTGTGTGCAAGGTGTGTCTCTTGCAGACAGCATATTGAAGGATCTTGTTTTGTTATCTATTCTGCCACTGTCTGTCTCTTAACTGGTGTATTTAATCCTTTGACGTTCAGTGTGTAATTATCGATAGGTATGAATTAATTGTTGTCATTATGTTGTTTTTTTTGTGGTGCTGCTGATTTCTTTGTTTTGCATACTTTCCTGTGCTGAGTTCATGCTTTTTGTGTTTATTCTTTTCAGTTTCTTCATAGTTTAAATGTTCCCATCTCTTCTTGGACTTTCATTATCTTGGTATGTTGTGAAGTAGTAATTTTCTTTTAGGTAACCATATATTCTATGAACTTTTTTCTCCATTTAATACATTCTATTTTATCCTGCAATCTACCTGACCTCCTCATTACCTGGAT
>NW_006408591.1:10027909-10043939 GCF_000296735.1 Chrysochloris asiatica | reverse complement strand
ATTAACTAGTCTTCCTTATAGGTATATGGATATTATCTTATCATAGACAGCATTGTTCTTCTAGACAGATCTTGAAATGTTCTTTTTGTCCATGAAGGTGATGCCATTTCTCTTCAGTTTGTCATTCCTGGCATAGTAAGCCATTCAATATGGCCAATATCCATCCATCTTAGCTCACTAATAGCTGGGATATCAATCTTCATGTGTTTCATTTCATTTTTACAACTTCACTATGAGTTGGAACTGACATGAAGGCACTGAACAACAATATTCTAAGATTCATACTTTGTACATTGCACATTCTTATTATTAATGGATGTTTGCAACTGTTTCTTTGCATTTTAAGTTGTGCCCCATCATCACCTGAAGGTCCCAAAAACGTTGCTCCAACCACATCATTAAGATCAATTGTACTTTGAGGAGACACCTGTTCCACCGTTGTATTTGAAGTGGCTTCCAACTTGGAGTGCTCATTTTCCAGTGCAATATCAGATAATGTTCTACAGGTATTCATTAGATTTTCAGTGGCTAACTTTTCTAACAGTGATTTGTCGCTCCTTCTTCAACTCTGTCAGTCTAGGATCTCTGTTGAAACCTGTCCACCATTGGAGATTCTGCTGATACTTAAAATACTGGTACTGTAGCTTAGAGTATCATAGCAATACACATGCCACTACAGTACAACAAACTGGCAGACGATTGTAGTCCAAGAGAATAGCGACCAATTATTGTGCCAATCAACCAACTTTCGTTGTTTACAGAGCACTCATCCCTTTTCTGCTATATATTATAGATCCCACAATACTAAAGTATAACCTCCCCAAAACTCGGACCTCTATGGTTCATCAATTTATTCACAGTACACAAAATGGTATCTCACAAAGGGCAAGGAGTAAGACATATATTTGTTGAATGTATGAGTCAATACAACAAATATTTTCTCATTTTGCATTCATTAAATTCCTGTGCTGTTATTATTGTTGTTGTTAAGTGCCATCAAGTCAGTTCCAAGTCATAGCTACCCAATGCATGGTTCCTGTGTTATTAAATGTCATTAAGTCAATTCTGACACATAGTGACCCCTATAGGATTTCCAAGGAGCAGCTGGTAGAGTTGAACTGCTGATGTTAAAGTTAGAAGTCCAGTGTTTATTTTACAGTACCACTCCTGTAGAATTCCTGTAGGAGATATGATTTCAATTCTAACCAACTAATAAATTAATCTTAACAGGTAGGGAGATTTAAGGGAAATACATACATTTGTTGTTGCTAAGTGTCTTTAAGTCAGTTCTGATTCATAGCAATCCTGTATAAGTTTTCTGAGGAGCAGCTGAATTTGAAACACCAACCTTGAAGTTCAAATCGACCTTGCAGTTCAGTGCATTGTCTCACAGTGTCACACAGGTCTAAATTTCCCACATAAAAAGTAGTGTCATATAAAAGAAAGTCTTTTTATAATCCCATCTCTCTATCCTCCCCAACTCCCACTACAATAAATGCAATATACATTTCTGTTGGTTTCCATTTGCTGGTGACATTAAGTTTTCATTTAAATCAGTCTTCATAAATTTTGGTACTGTGCATAACACCTTAAATGTCTCTAATCTTTATTCAAAATCATCCCTCTCATTCCCAGAATTGTAGTAAATAGATCTTCTAAAGGGGAAATAAAACGATTTTAACAACAGGCCTATTTCAGCAGTTTTCTGAAAAGTAATTTTTTCCCTTCCCTTGGCTAGAGTTTTTGTTTTATGCTTGGAAAGTTGTGTTACGTATGTATGTATTTCTGTTCAAATCGATGTGATTTTTTGTTGTTGTGCTTATTGTTGTTGATTCTGGCTTTTCTATTTTCCACTTCAGTATGTTTATAAAAGCAAACTTCATGTTTCTCTTATTCCTCCATTCATGAGTCTCTGTTATTGAATCCATATTTCCTTTTAAAGAAATAATACTGAGGAAACACTGTAGTTTTTATTTTCCCCAATGAAAAATATCAAATTTATAGATCAGAATATTTGTAGTACATAATCTCAAAAAACCTTTCATTTGTCTATCCAACTTTTAAAAACTGATTTACATACATAAGAATCTTTCTTCCTTTTTTCTTACCAAATATTGTAACCAAGGGTCCTAAGACATAGAGCTGAACCGGACAGTGTTTCATTCTGTTGTTCATAGTAGTTATGAGTTGAAACCAACTCAACAGCACCTAACAAAAAGGAAATAATAACAACTATACTCAAAATAATGTACACACAAGGGTCTACCACAGCATCATTTTATTGTCTCAAACAACAACAATAACAAACCTACAGCCATCAAATCAATTCTGACTCATGTTGTTATTACTGTTGGTGGTGGTGGTGGTGTTACTAAGTGCTATCAAGTTATTCTAATTAATAGCAACCTTGTATAGTTTCCAAGGAGCAGTTAGTGGATTTTATCAACTCACCTTGCTGTTAGAAGTCCACTGCTTGTCCTACAGTGCCATACCAGGACCCTGTAACTCTACATAGGGTTTCTGAGGCTATACATCTTTACAGAAGCAGACAGCCTTATCTTTCTCCTGCAGAGCCACTGTGATAAATCTTTGAGTGGGACATTTATCAAATTACTCTTGTTTTTTTCTTTTCTCTTATTTGTAATTTTATATTTTAATCAATATTTATTACATTTTAAAAAATAGAGTTTTAAAATGTTTTAGAAAAATTCTTCTGATAAAAAAAGTGTATTATGGTATTTTATATTCATCACCAACAGGTTATGAATATAAAAATAGTTGAAACACAAAGGCTTATGTGATGCTGATAAATATCTTTTCATAACCTTCATCCATTGCTTATTTCCTCTTATTTTAAAAGCCTGTGGTGAAGCTTATAATTTCTAATTGATTATACTTTCCAGTCAATATGATCATTGATTATGTTTATCATCAACATGATCAATGACTATTTTTTCAGCCAAATCTTTTGATAGAAGATGAGCATCAGCTTCTAGTTTAGATAATATTTTTGGATGATTTCATTTTTCAACCTTGCCTAAATAAAGCCCATGTTCCCACAATTTTAAAAAGTAATTACTAATAACACTAGTTAAATACTAAATACACTAACTTCTTTCATTTTTTCTTTATAATGCTCATTTACATATATTTCCATCTTGTTCACTTGTAAACATGCTGAAAGATTTTGAATTATGCTCTCTTAATTTAATTTTATAGATGAGATTCTTACTTTAAACAATTACATGTTTTTAATTCAAAGACAACATGATTCTATGGAGCTTTTGATTAGAGATACCTGTTCACCAAGTATAAACCCCAAAAGTAAATACAGCTATTAAAATTAATTATACCAAATTGCTTGAGCTAGGTAAACAGCAAACAGGGCTAAGTGCTGAAAACTTGAGTCAATTATCAAGCTATCTAGTAAAAGCCTCCAAAAATCAATAATCCCTCAGCCTTACTTTTATGGTGACATTAGAAATAACATTAAATTTTTTATATAAGGAAAGATCTCATGAAAAGCTTGTCTATGCTAATCTTTTAAACCTATTACCAACATTTAATGCATCATAATCCTAACTAAGCTGCAGTATATATATATATTACATATATATATAAAAGAGTCTGTGCCAGGCCGTAACACCATTCATTTACTAAATATTGCCTGGGGACTTGACCATGCATGACGCACATTAACACAGATGGGAGTTTCACAGTCATATCTAATGTTGGTGGAACAAATGGAGAAAATCATTATTGGTTCATTCTCTTCTCATATCTATTTAGCAAAGATTATAAAAAGAATTTGAAATTGGTCTCCAAAACTTACTCAATTGCAAAATACCACTTGGTTCATTATTTTTAGAGATTATTTTTTCTTTCATTTCAGTTATAATTTATCCTCACAAATTCATAAAAAAAACATGTACCTTAAGTCCCTATCTTAAGGAAATTTCTTGATTCGTCTCCCGTTGTTTTCTTAATTATTTTATTGGTATAATTATAAGTAAAGGAAATTTGATACTTATAAAAGTTCTTAGGTAGGATATCAATTTGTACCCTAAGCCTACAAAAGCTTTGTAAACAGCACAGGACAGTTGTGTCACAACATAAATGCTTGTCAGTTTGTATTCATAGTACTAACATTGCTAATTTGTGTTGTTGTTGTTGTTAAGTGCCATCCAGTTGATGCAACTTATAGTGACCCTGTATAGAATTTCCAAGGAGTGGCTGGTGGTTTAAACCTCTGACCTTGCTTATCCTACAGCACCACATCAGGATTCCAGAGTACTAATATTAGTCACCTAAATAATGAGCCTAATTAAGCTATGCAAACTATTCAATAAAAAGCACTTCTTTCTAAACCTCCAACCATATGGTAGAAAAAATTATCTATTCAAGAGATACCTCAAAACCATTGAATGCAATGAACTAGACCCTATTTACTGTCCAGGGAAGATATAAAGAGCATATTGCCAATTCAAAAGACAAGCAACTAGTCCGTATGATATGCAACGCCATTCTGTGCCTTGATCTGTGTATTAGAACAAACACAAGAATAATTACAAGAATATACACCAAAATCTTACCAGTGATTTTCTTTTGAGTGGAAAGATGGCAAATGGTATATTTCCTTCTTCTTACCTGCCAATGTTTTCTATCATGTTAATTCCTTGTACTAAATAGTTTGGGGAGGAATGCTTTAAAGAGAGAGAAGTTGAGAGCTATGGAGACAGAAAAAGACAGTCAAATCAAATGTCTTTCTGGTCAATATCAGACATATTAGTGTTAGTTGGCATAAGTGATAACTTAATTGATTCCGATTGATTCAGATGAGTCCAGAATTTAACGATCAGCTGACAAATTCCAGGATACAGACAGTTAAAGCTTCAAAAGACAGAGTGTCTTTGCCATCCTTTGTCCTGTTCAATTTCCTTACCCACATGTCCTCCATTAATTGCCTTTTCAATGGATTACTAATAAGTTTTTGATGTTAAGCAAACATCAATGCTCCTATTAAAGTGAGACCAAACACTGTGACTATTTGTTTAATAACACAGTCTGAATGAAGGACGAAGTTCAATTAGCACTGGAGCTGGTACAGGCTTCATTAGGAAGGAGAGGCAATTAAAAAGTGGAAGGCTGCAGGAGGCACTGATGTGCACATCATGCAGCAGGCAGAAAAGGACAAGCGGCACAGAGTTCTTCTGAAAAAACAGCAACCTGAAGACTTCAGACAGAAAGAAGCATCATTAGCACAAAATTAAGCACCCTAATAGGGTGACTCTTATCCAGCTTGCTCTAGAAGAAATATGAGGCCAGATCACGTAATCTAAATAAACTACAGGGTGTCAGAACAATTGGAAAGTACTGGAATTATCTGACCCATAGAACTTCACTTAGCACAGGTCTTGGTTCATAGACACTGTTCAATGAATGCTACTGAGCACTATCTGGGGAGTCAGAGGACCCACCCGTCCCATTAACTATCTGTGCAACCTTGAATAAGTTACACACCACTGTAGACATTTTCCCTTTGAATAAAATTAGAGGATTAAACAAATAAGCTATTTATGCTTCTAACATCTTGTAATTTTATTACTGTAATTACTCAACTTTTTCACTGTTATCATAAGGATCCAGGAGACAATGGAAATCACAAATTATTTAATATTTAACAATACTAATTTCATTTCTTACAAAGTGATGGTACGTCTAAGCAAAATAAACAAGTAGCTTGATAAGTCTCTTTTGAGAGTACATGTGACCAGGGGCTTTATTTCATAACTAAAATCCCTAAACTTCTCTAATCTATTTCAATTTCAGCATATGTCCTAGAAATTTTAAACCAAAAGGGTAAATCCGATTTTATTTTCTTTTTACCTTTCTTTGTAATGTTGAGTATTTACAACTTGGTGTCAAGCATTCAGAAAGAAATAAATGTGACTGGAGTATGAAGAGAAGCTTCTTTCATCTATTAAATTGTTTAATGACAACTCAGTCATAGCCCAAGGTCACTCTTGAAATCACAGGCTTGTGAAGTGGTCCAGGGGGATCTGACCAGCTGCCTGGTGCCTGTTCATCCTCCAGAGCTCTTAGAAGGAAGCAAAACCCAGCCAGCCTTTCACAGTGGAAAAAGCAGACAGGAGTATAGAAGCAGCTTGAAGAGGGGCATGAGAGTTCTAAAATAAACGAGGCATGTGGGAGGGAACAGTAAAATAACAAAAGATTTGAAAGGGAAAAATAATTGCACTCAAATGCAGAAGTAAGCAATTTTGCTTCTAGAAATTTATTCTATGGTGATATTTAGTAATAGGGATAAGATATATTCAACACTCATTAAACAAATATGATAGAATAACTTTTGGACAGACCTAAAAAGAAAAGAGGGAGTGAGTTGGGCAAAGATCAGGGAAGGGAATGCTTCAAGGCTTCTAGGCAGCAAGAATAACAATGCAGAAAAGGATCATTCATGTTTGTTACAGGTAAGAGACAGCAAAGAGTTCCGTAAGGTGAATAAGGGAGACAGTGGTAGAGGGTAGTCAGAAAAGTAGCAGGACGCTGGCTTGTAGGGGGTCTTAAAAACCATGATAAACATGCTAAATTCCTCTAACTTTGATGAGGAGTCATGGAAGAGTTTTAAGCAGAGTGGTTTTTATTTGACTGAGATTTAAAAGGTCACTCTTAGCTGCTGTTGGGAAGTAGAAATTCTAGCTAGAAAGAAGATGATACCAATAATCTAGACAAGCAGCCTGGCTTGGACTGGATGGTGGTGATAAGAGAGACTGAGGCATGGCCAATATTTGTGTGTATTTAAAAAATAAAATCAATAGGATTTGCTGACATATTAGATAACAGAAATTAGAGAAAATGTGGTATCAAAGAAGAATTCAAGATTTAAGTCCTAAACAGAAAAAATAAAATAAACTGCCATTTACAGAGATGGGACAGACTAACATACTCGTTTCCATATCACTTCCTATTTTCCCATGATCACAAATAATCTAAATATCCATGAATAGTGAAATTTTTAAATAAAGTCATTTCCATACTACGTAATCAACAAAATAAAACACAAATACATATTCTTTCATGGGTAGACATTCATAAAATATAATTAAGTTAACCATAAATTTCAGAAAATTTTTCATTGTGCTTCATATAAAGGTCACAGTCTGTAATAATATGCAATCTACATTTAACAGTAATGTTAATTCTATGCAAATTAGCATGGGAGGACTTCTATTTTTAATTAGATTTTATCAGAGTCTGAGGTTTTTAACAACTTAATATATTTTAGTATTATTTCTTTCTGAATAACTTTATTATGCTTGTAATTTAAAAACAAAGTTGGGTTTTCCTTAAATAAGCAATAAAAGATCATCTAATCAGAGGAGGGTATAGAAAAGCCACTAATTAAGGGTTTGGACTCTGAAGTCAGAATCTGAGTTCAAATGCTGACTCTATTACTATGGATCTCTTCCTATCAGTAGGCAAGATAGTAGCCTTCCAAATTCCTTGGCAGAGATGAGTGAGTGCCTCCTGTGCTGTCTCACTTTCTTGAAAGATTTCAATTTTTATTCCATCAATTCCTGGTGCCTTGTTCTTTGCCAAAAATCTTGGATTTCCTCCTTCAGTATCATTGGCTCTTGATCATATGCTACCTCTTGAAATGGATGGGCATGAACCATTTTCTTTTGGTACAATGACTCTGTCTATTCCTTCGGTCTTCTCTTGATGCTTTCTGCATCATTCAATAATTTGCTCAGAGAATCTTTCAGTAATGAAAGTCAAGGCTTGAATTTTTTCTTCAGTTCCTCCAGCTTAAGAAATGTTGACCATGTTCTTACTTTTTGGTTTTCTGATTCCAGATTTTGCACATTTTATTATAATATATGGCTTTATCTCTTGAGCTGATCTTTGAAATTTTCTGTTCAGCTCTTGGACCTCTTCAATTCTTCTATTTGCTTTAGCTTCTCTATGCTGGAGAGCAAGTTTCAGAGTCTCTTCTGACATCCATTTGGACCTTTTCCTTCTTTCTTGTCTTCTCAGTGACTTTTTGCTTTCTCCATGTATGATGTTCTTGACGTCATTCCACAACTCTTGTGGTCTTTGGTCTTTAGTGTTTAATGTATCAAATCTGTTCTTCAGATGATCTCTAAATTCAGGTGGGATATATTCAAGTTCATATTTTGGCTCTTGTGGACTTGTTTTCATTTTTTTCAGCTTCACTTTGAATTTGCATAGGTGTAATTGGTGGTCTATTCCACAGTCTGCCCCTGTCCTTCTTTTCATTGATGATATGAAGCTTTTCCATTGTCTCTTTCCAGAGGTGTGGTCAATTCGATTTCTCTGTGTTCCATCTGGTGAGGTCCATGTGTATAATTGTCTCTTATGCTGTCTAAAGAAGGTATTTGAAATGAACAAATCATTGGTTTTACAGAATTCTAGCATGTGTTCTCCAGCATCATTTCTATCACTAAGTCCATATTTTCCAACTACTGATCCTTCCTCTTTGCTCCCAACCTTTGCATTCCAATTACCAGTAATGATCAATTCATCTTGATTGCATGTTTGATTGATTTCAGATTGAAGAAGTTGGTAGCATTCTTCTATTTATCCTCATTGGCTTTAGTGGTTGGTGCATAAATTTGAATAATAGTGGTATTAACTGGGCTTCCCTGTAGGCGCATGGATATTATTCTATCACAGACAGCTTTGTACCTATTGACTGATCTGGATATGTTCTTTTTGACAATGAATCAATGAATGCAACACCATTCCTCTTCAATTTGTCATTTCCGGCATAGTAAACCATGTGATTGTCAGATTCAAAATGGCCATACCAGTCCATTTCAGCTCACTAATGTGACACATCTCTATGCTAAACACAGGTAAATTATATATAAAACTCTATCAAGGAGTAAATCAACATAGATTTTATGTTGGTTTTAAGTACCATCAAATCATTTCCAACCAATAGAGACCCTGTATAGGGTTTCCAAGAAGTGGCTGGTGAGCTTGAACCACCAATTTTGCAGTTCAAACAGCTTTGCAGTCTGGCGCATTAACCCACAGCGCCACAACAGGACTCCAAAAAAAGGAATTCTTTAGATTTTATAGAGTTCCCTTTTTTTGCAACACAAAACGGTGTGTGTGTGTGAATATATACTTAAAGTTGGTGGGCTGAGATATTAAAAAAGTGAAAACCTTTACATTTTTTACTTTTAGCAAAAACTCTGGTCTGTTTTGAGAAGACATCATTGTGAACTCTAGTATTCAAGGAAGTAGATCTAATTTGATAGTTTAAATGGTCAGTAGGATAGGATAATATAGAATTAAGAGAAAAGTTGTCTTCATAGGACAAAATGCAGGGTATGTCAAAAAAATAATAGCTTCACATTCTGATGTTTTTGTTTCATAAAAGTTTCTATGATTCTATAACAATACTTTTTGATTTACCCTCATATGATTCAACTACTTATAAGTTCATTAAAAAGTGTTTTGGGGGGTATTTTTAGAAGATACTACTTTATTCAAAGAATGTACCTTGAATGTTCATTCTGTGACTAGCATTTTGTTATGCATGTTGAATTTGTAAAAGAAAAACATTTTTGTCTGCAAGATATTCAAAATCTAGAAATATTTTAGAATGAAGAAATTACATTGATGTTTATTTTCTCTTTGGCATTGTATTTACATTCTTTTTGAGTACAAGCAAATAAATCTCTCTAAGGTTCCATTTCTTCATCTATAAAGTGGGGAAAATAATGATCTCCATTGTACAAATTAATATGAAGAATAGATGAAATGATAATGATTCATAATAAAGGCTATCAATAAATATTAGCTATTATTTGATTTTAAACTCAAACCAGAAAAGTATTTACTTGTGTTTTATTGACTATGCAAAGGCATTTGACTATGTGGATTACAACAAACTATGAATAATATCATGAAGAATGAGGATTCCAGAACTCTGACATTACTCATATGGAAACATAGACCAAGAAGCAGTCACTCATATGGAAAGAGAGTATACTGAGTGGTTTATAACAGGTAAAGGTGTGTGTCACCATACTTATCCAATCTGTAAACTGAGCAAATAATCTCGAAAATTGGATTATTGAAGAAGAATGTGGCTTCAGGAAGAATCATTAACAATCTGATATGCAAATGATAAAATTTAGCTTTCTGAAATTGAAGAGGACTTACAGTAGTTAACTAATGCAGATCAAAGACTACAGCTTTCTGTATGGATTATACCTCAGCATTCAGAAAACAAAAAATATTCACAAATGGATCAATAGGCAACATCATGATAAATGAAAAGATTGAAGTTGTAAAGGATATAATTTTTCTTGGATTCACAATCAACACACATGGAAGTAGCAGTCAAGAAGTCAAATGACATACCTCACTGGGAAAATCTGAGGCCAAAGACCTCTTTAAAGATGTCACTTTGGAGGATTAAGTTTCACCTGGCCCAAACCGTGGTATTTTCAATTGCTTCATAAACTGTGAACGTTAGACAATGAATAAGAAAGACCAGAGTAGGATTGATGCGTTTGAATTATGATGTTACCAAAGAATATTGGGCTGTCAGAAGAGTACAATCAGTTTGGAAAGATGTACAGCTGAGTTGTTCTTTAGCAGCAAGGATGGTGAGACTTAGACGGACGTACTTTGGACCTGTTATTAGGAAGGAACAGCTTCTCAGTGAGATGGATTGATGCAGTGGCTACAACAATGAACTCAAACATAGGGATGGTTGTGAGGCCAGTGTAGAAATGGGCAGTGTTTTGTTCTGTTGTATTTAGGGTTATTATGAGTCAGAACTGACTCAATGGCACCTAACATTAACAATATTGTTTCATTTTAGTGTTATTCTAAAATCTTACTATTTTTATAAGTCCTTTATAATACAATTGTGGTTTGGAAACAATATAATATTGTTAAGTACCATTGAGTAGATTTTGACTCATAGAGATTCTGCATCAGCAGTTAGCAGTCTAGTGCTTATCCTACAGTGCTACACCAGGACTCCGATACTAAACAGCTTGTATTTAGTTTGTTGAAATCCTGGTGTGGCAGTGTAGAATAAGCATGAGATCGCTAACCTCAAGGTTGGTGGTTAAAACCCATGAGATGTTCCTTGGAAACTCTATACAGGGCCGCTGTAGTTGGAACCAACTGGACAGTACTTAACAACAATAACACCTAATTTATTTATTGCAATGACTAAGTAATATGAAATTAAGTATCTAATGAATATCAAAAGGAATCATGAACTCAAAGGTGATCTCATATTTTTCTCCACTGATCAGAAATAGATTAAAACAGCTTCAAGTTTCCTTGAATAAAAAGGAAGCAGGAGGAAAGGCAAGCAGGTAATGTCAGAAGCCAGCAGAAAAGTAAGCCAGAACTTCCATGAAGTGGCATTGAGAAACAGCGAAGGGCCTGGAGAGGAATATGTTCCTAGGTCCAATCCCACAGTGACGTAATCATGTTCACATACCCACATCCTAGATGAACAGAAAACCCTATTCTAAGTATATGAGTAACAACAGGTAACAACCTCAAACCAAAATGGAATGTGAAGATGTTTCTCTGTATTATATGCATCAGTGTTAAGTACGTGGGTTGTAAAATCAGCCTTTCGTTCAATCCTGGCTTTCCTTACATTATCTAAATTCAAGGTCTCAGTCTTTCCCTCTGTAAACAGCTTTTAATATTAATTGATAAGGTCTACAAAGTGTTAATCACAGATGGCATGTAGTTAAAACTCAAATAACACATGAGATGGATATGATGAGAACAAAGTAGGGGAAAATAAAGTGAAAACAGAACTTCAGCATTGCAGGCATAATTACTATTATTATTATTATTAGCAATTCTTGGTTTGGTAAGGATAAAAGATAAACAGATTCAAAGGAAATCTGTGATATGTTTCTAAGCAGATCTATCCTGAATTACAGCCTGTTTAAGCATTATCAGCAGCGAATCTGAACTTTCTATTTTAAAACTCAAAATTTTAAGTTCATTTTTAAACATTTACACAGATCCCATGGACTGTGGAACTGTAGGATAAGCACTGGTCTGCTAACCACAAGGTCAGTAGCTCAAGCTCACCAGCTACTCCTCAGAAACCCTCTACAGGGTCAATATGAGTTGGAACCAACTCAACAGTTTTTTACAAAGATCCCATAATACCCACACTTATTTAATTGCCACTTTATTTTGCCACAGTACTGTTGACCTATGTAGGTTGTTTTTTTGTTTTTGTTTTTGTTTTTATTATGGGTAATTATATATGTACCAAACTGTTTGCAATATGAATGTTCCTCACATGTATAAATGCCACTATATTTTAGCAAGAACTCCTGGTATAACACTTTACAGTGTCACAGTGGACTGTGGACTGTGAACCATAAAGTTGGCAGTTCAAGCCCATCAGTTGCTTCTCGTAAACCCTATACAGGGTCGCTAAGAGTCAGAACCAATTCTAAGGCACTTAACAACAACATATTTTAGCAAAATAAACCCTATTTTTCTAATTCTTCATAAGATGGCCTTTAAATGTTCATTATAGATATAATCTTTTTCTCCCAAAGGAGACTTTTTCTCATATTTGTATTACATTGATCAACATGTCCAAAAAATAATTTTCTTTGGATTAGCAGTTGGCTTCATTCATTAGCTCATTTTTTCATAGAACCAATAAATATTGGCACTGTAGGATAAACTCACCAGCCACTCATCAGAAACCACTACAGAAACCACTTGATGGCACATAACAACAACACTGATTCATAGCAACCCTGTATAAGGTTTCTGAGGTTGTAAATCTTTACAAGAGTAGAAAGCCTTGTCTTCCTTTTAAGGAAGAGCTTGTGGATTTGAAATGCCAACCTTGTGGTTGACAGTCCAGTGATTGTCCATGAGTCAATTTGCAACTATTATTATTAAGCGCTGTCAAGTCAGCTCTGACTCATAGCTCTGACCCGACCCTTCACAATATAATAAAACACTGCCTGGCCCTGCGCCATCTTCGAATTGTTGTTACACTTAAGTCCATTAGTGCTACCACAGGGTCAGTCTTCCTCTTATTCACTGACCTTCTACTGTACCAAGCAAAATATCCTTCTCTAAGGACTGGTCCCACTGTATATGTCTGAAGTACGAAAGACAAAGTCTCACCATCCTTGTTTCTAATGAGTATTCTGGTTGTACTTCCAACAGAAATTTATTTGTTCTTCTGACTGTCCATGGTACTTTAAACATTCTTCACCAAAGCCAATTCTTTTATGGTCTTTCTTATTCATTGTTCAACTTTCACATGCGTATGAGGCTATTGAAACTTTAATGGCTTGGGTCAGAGGCACTTCCCTCTTCAAACTGTTATCTTTGCTTTTAAACAATTGAAAGAGGTCTTGTACAGCAGATTTGCCTAATGCAATATGTCTTTTCACTTCTTGACTGCTTACTTCCATTAGTGTCGATGGTGGATCCAAGCAAAATGAAGTCTTTGACCACTTCAATCTTTTCTTTATTTATCTTGATTTTTTTATTGCTCCAATAATAAGGATTTTTCTTTACTTAACATTAAGGTGCAATCCATACAAAAGGCTGTGGTCTTTGATCTTCATCAGTAAGTATATTAAGTCCTCTTTGTTTTCAGTAAACAAGGTTGTATTATCTGCATATCACAGGTTCTTAATGAGTCTACCTCCAATCTTGATGTAATGTTATTATTCATATAATCCAGCTTCTCAGATTATTTGCTCAGCATACAGTTTAAGTAAATATATTGAAAGAATACAACCTTGGAGTACATCTTTCCTGGTTTTAAACCATTCAGTGTCCCCTTGTTCTGTTCAAATGTCTGCCTCTTGGTCTATGTAGAGATTCTTCCTGAGCACAATCAAGTGTTCTGGAATATCCATTGTTCACAATGTTATCCACACAGTCAAAAGACTTTGCATAGTCAATAAAACACAAATAGACATCTTTCTTGTATTCTATTCTTTCTTCCAAGATCCATCTGATATCAATAAAGGTACCCCTAGCTTCACATCCTCTTCTGAGTTCCCTGTCAATATACTGTTCTAGTCATCTTTGAGTTATCTTCAATAAAATTTTATTTGCATGTGATATAAATGATATTGTTAGATGATTCCTGCATCCTCATACAGTCAGTTAGGTGATCGTTAATACTCCAGGGAAATATCAAAACCTTCCTCAAACATAACAATTGTGAGGATATGGAAGGATTAGGCAGTGTTTCATTCTGTTGTGCATCGTTGCTGTTGTTGGTGTTGTTAAGTGTCATAGAATGGGTTCTAACTCATAATGACCCTAGGTAGGGTTTCTAAGGAGTGGCTGATGGGTTTGAATTGCTGGTCTATGGTTAGAAATCAAGTGCTTATCTAACAGAGCCACACAAGGACTCCTCAGTTGTGCATAGGATTGCTGTCATTCAGAACAGGCTACACAGCATCTGGAGTCCTGGTGTGGCGCTATGGGTTAATGCACCAGACTGCAAAGCTGTTTGAACTGCAAGGTCAGCAGTTCAAGCTTACCAACTGCTCCTAGGAAACCCTATACAGGGTTGCTATGGGTTGGAACCGACTCGACAGCACTTCACAACAACAACAACACAGCATCTAACAATAACTACAAGCTTCATCCAGAGCTCCCTGAAACTGGATCTATTGCTCACTGAACCTGAATCTGATCAAGCTTTAAATGTGATCATGCATGTGGAATGTTTGCTGCCCCAACTAATGTCTTCACTGATGAGATGCCTATTCTATACAAGAGGGCTTCCAAAATGTCATGGAAAAATAAAATGAAAAGATAATTGAATTTTCCCATGAACTTTTGAAGCTCTTTTGTATGTATACTCTATACTAGGCACTAAAATTCCAGTGAAGTACAAAATCATAGTCTTTTGACTTCATTGAGCCAACAGCCCAGTGAGCAAAACCCAAAGCAATCCAGTTGCCTACTCATAATGACTCCATACCTGTTAGAGTAGAACTGTGCTTCATAGGGTTTTCAATGGCTCATTCTTCAGAAATGCATTTTCCTCTGAGGTTTCTCTTTAGTATCTAAGTGCATTAACTGTTTGCACCCTTCCCAGTTCAGTGAGCAAGAATCTGCTCATCAACAGACATAATAAAGAACCAAACTCTGTCTCATTTGCACACACAATTAAACATGGGAAAGCCGAGACCTGTGGAAGGTGAAAACCTGTCAAAGAAGGAAAACTCAAATATTTTCTACTGGTAGACAGTAATAGAAAAGTAGTAAAGCTGTACCCTATCAAAGGTATAGAATTTGAAAAACTCAGAAAAACAGAGCAGTCACATTGAGTTTGGGCTCTCACAGGTTTCACTGTTTTGGTATATGGATACACACACCCAAAAAAAAAACAAGTTGGGGGGAAAATGACAATATTAAACTAGCTAAGTAGAAGTATCTGGTATCTTCAATTTAGAAAAGAAACACTACATATTACCTAAAAAATATACTAAGTCAGATGTTCAACTTTCCCTTTCTATATTGAATTTGTGATCATGCTGATCAAATCACACCTGTCGTTGTTCAAAAATTTCCCTCCCATGAAACAATGGTGATGCCTGAGTGTTCCATTACTCATCTCTCTTTTTAGTGATGTTATTTTCCATGGTCTCTTTACAAAGACAGCTATTCTTATGAAGATTTATTCCATAAGTAAGGAGTTCTCAAACTTGGGAGAGTATAAAGATTTCTTAGAGAACTTTTTAAAAATGTAGAGTTCAGAGCCTTTTCTCAAAAATTATCCAGAATAAAGCTCAAAAATCATTTATTCTTTTTATTTTTATTGTTGTAAATGTTGTTGTTGTTAGGTGACATTGAGTTGATTCCAAACCATAGAAATAGCACAACGCAATGAAACAACGCCCAGTCCTGTGCCATCCTCACAATCATTGCTATGTTTGAATCCATTGCTGTTGCCACTGTGCCAATCCATCTCTTTGGG
>NW_006408591.1:10012065-10027384 GCF_000296735.1 Chrysochloris asiatica | reverse complement strand
GACTCGATGGCACCTGACAACAACAACAAATGAGAGATGAATTCTGGCTATCTTGACTTCTAAGGAGCATTCTGGTTGTACTTCTTCCAACACAGATTTGTTTATTCTTCTCTAACACCATAACACAAATGCATCAATTCCATATATATATTTAAAATAAAAGGATCCTGGTGTGGCACTGTAAGATAAACACTGGACTGCAAGGTCAATTTGAACCACAAGGTAGTAATTCAAATCCACCAGCTGCTCCTCAGAAGCCCTGTACAGAGTGACTATGATATATATGATATATATATGTATATATATAGCACATTTGCTAATTCACAATTTTGCAGGTGTACAATTTACTGATATTTGCACAAACAATGTTGTACAACCTGATGGTTAAGAAAAGTTTATTTTGATGAGTCAACTTAGTTCAACTCTTCTGATATTGAGCTTTATGCAGTGTTTCACTTATTGCTCAAAATAGCCCTGTGATACAAATGGGGAAATAGAAATACAAGAAAGTTCAATATTTTACCTAAACAGCAAGGAAATGTCAGAATTGGGATTCTAACAAAGCTCTCCAACACCTAAACCAAAAAGAAAACCCAAAGTTGGCAAATGGGTCTATTACAAAGGTCAGAGGCCATTAAATTCAATACTAATAAGGTTTAAAGAGGAAAGAAAGTGAGGTTTCTCTTCAGAGAAGAAAAAGGTAAGCAATGAAATCCAAAGGGACTCAGAAACAGATTTGGCCAGCAAGTCAATTTTGCCTAGGGCCAGTTCCACTGATGCTAAGGCCAGGAGATGTATACCTGTACAAGCAAGGCAAAGCAGTTTCTACAAATGTGTCAGGCAAACAAAAAAAAAACAAAAAAAAAAGAGAGAGAGAGAGAGAGACTTGAAGTTTTACATGCAATTAATTGCAAAGACATTTCTTAATGGCAGCCTCCTCTTGCCTTTCCAAATTAATGAGTCAGAAAAGCACTGCTCTCAATAGCATCTTTAGAAGTGGGCAAGCCCCCCTCCTGGGCTTCCATTAAAGCAGAATGTGAGGACCTTCAGCTAAATGCTGCAATGTCCTTCATTTCAGAAAAGTCATCTCAAAGCTGTAAAAGCCCAGGCACAGATTCCTTCCTCAAATCCCTTTAGGCCTCAGAAGAAAAACTAGGAGCAAAGGGACTAAGCGAAAGAGATGATGATATGACATTTTAAGTAACATCTTTTATAGGACTGTTGTTGTTGTTAAGTGCTGTAGAGTTGGTTCAGACCCTGTATAGGGTTTTCAAGGAGCAGCTAGTGGGTTTGAATCACCAACCTTGCAGTTAGCAGTCTAGTGATTATCCCACAGTGCCATACCAAGACTCCAAGGTGAAATCACTAATTTGAAAAATAGTTTTTTCTGAGAAGAAAAATGTCCTTTTCTTTGGTGAGCAAAAACTATTCAAGTGAGAAGCATGGAGAACAACAACAACAACAAAAAACAAAACCCACCACCATCCTAAATTGGCATTCTAGTGTGGTGTTATAGAATAAAGGAATGGACTTCAGGGTCCATTTGAACCACAAGGTTGGTGGTTCAAATTCACCAGCCACTCCTTGGAAACCCTATACAGGGTCGCTATAAGTTGGAACTGACTCAACAGCACTTAGCAACAACACCCACCCTAAATTATCGTATGTAGGATAGCATATTCAACAGCACTTTTAATTCTTGCTGTTTTTATCATGTGTATCCACGTGTAGCTTATATTTTAGGGAGGAGATCATACTGAACGAATTTTCTTTTTGTAGCATCTAATCCATGAATAGACTAGGTCTTGTAGGATCAAACCTCTCACCAAATTAAACTCCAAGTTAAAGGCCAGGGTGGCTACCTAGCGTATGCGTTCTGCAGAGCCTTGTCTTTTAAATGAACCAACAAGGGCCCACCTGTGTTTGTTGCATGTATCTTGGATAATTAATGCTGGTAATAACACCTAAGTGTTAGCACACAAAGCACCTGGAATGCGACTTTCTGTACACATTCTAATCACATCAGCCATCGAACTCTCCAAATGACCTTCTTCAGAACAATGCCTGTCTTTGAAACTACCTGAACCAACCTATGAAGAAGCCGTTTTCCAGGATTCTGCTGAAGATGAGCAGTTCCTAAAGCTAGAGCGACACCAAGTGGTCAGGAGAGGAATTAAGCCTTACAGTTTGTATTGGTTTCTCTGACCATGCTGCAGGTGTGTGGATTGTGCATTTTTGCAGTCAGCGACCACAGCCCATCTCCTCTAAGGGCTTGGCAAAATCAGAGGAGGAAAGTGGAGCCCCAGTCCCTCCTGACAACCTAAAGGTAATTCTGAAACTCAGAATTCCCTATTTTGAGAGAGTCCTATTTCTAAATTCTTTGAAGGAGGCCTATAGGAAAAGTGCTGGACTGCTAAATACAAGGTCCATGGTTCAAACCCATAAGTCACTCCTTGAAAATCCTATTCAGGGTGAGTAACCTAATGACTGCAACATATGAGCCGACTCAATAGTAACTAAAAACAACACACTATTTTAAAGAACCACAAGAGAGAGTAAAAAAGAGAAGCTCATAAAAGAGGAATGGCCACTTAGTCCACATAATTCCTTATTGATATTATTTTTATTATTATTTTCACAGTAGTTTTTGTTGTTGTTGTTGTTGTTTTGACTCACTGCCGCCCATGTGTGCAGAGTAGCACTGCTCCTTAGGGTTTCAAGGATCTTTCAGAAACAGGTGATTAGGCGTGTTCTCTGAGGTGCCTTTGTGTAGATTCAAATGGGCAACTGTTTAGCTAGTAGTTGAGTATTTCACCATCTGAGCTAACCAGGGACCCCCACTTACAGAGCATTTTATATTTTTAGTAAAGCCTGTCTGTCACCACAAAGTTAGGGAGCAATAACTTCATATTGCAGATTAGAAATGGAAACAAAGGAGGGTGAAGTGATGCAAAGATGAAAAAGGAGACTAATGTAGTCAGAAAAGACTGAGGACCCCGTGACCTTTTCAAATCATTTGTTTCACTACAAAACAAATGATATCTCCTCATGTCCAGGAACTTTTCCTACGGCTCCAACTGATTTTTTTTTTTTAAACTTGTCTTTCATACATATATTTCCCCCTTAGACCTGTACCACTACATTTTCTGATTCTTACTACTTTTTTTTTTTTTTTTGCATTCTCTAAGTTTTTGTTCTTCCTACTATTTCCCCCTAATGGCTCAAACTCAAATAACTTGGGTGGCTTCAAAGACCTGTATCAGAAATATTTTTCCCTCCTGTGGCTTAATATAATTATAGACATATCATTTTCCCACAATGCGGCAGCATCGTTAATCACTTCAAATACAGAGAAAGCCAGGCAAGCTTTTCTGTGAACAGAGAGCTCAGGGTCCCATTTCAATTTGTGATTATATCAATAATCTCGAGACTGTCTTATGTGAACTAACCTATTATTTCTAGAGAAACTAGGAGAAAACTACTAAAATCACATAGGCATATCCTTGCTAACACAGACAGTAGGCATTTAGATGATATAAAATTTCATATGACATTTGTCAGCTGCTTTGTCCCTCATTTCTATGTGGCAAAAAGGCAATTTAGCCTTTCCTGTCGGGACATTCATGTAGAGAATTGTGAGAACCACTATCGCTAAAAGCACAGATTATCTATGGATCTCTCCTACACTGAGCAAAGGCCAGTATGAATTGAAACTGCTCATAGATCAGAACAAAAACAATAACAAATTAATCTCGAGGTACTTCTCTGAAATACTCCAGTGTAATTGTGATATTGCAGCCCCTACAGTCTGGAACTAGAAGTAAATTTTGCAGCAATTACACATATAATCTTACGGCAGATTGGAAATGCAAAAGTTCTAAAGAAATCATTCCATAGAAAAAAGGGTTTAACATAAATATTGTTATTAGTATTGATTATTTCTCATGAATATATCTTTAGCCAGGAGAGCTAAAAATGTAGCATAAACATATTAAGAACAATCTCTAAACAGAAAAATACTTCTATTTTTCAAATGGAGATATCAAATAAGGAGGAATAAAACAAACTGTTACGGTTAAACAAGTAGAAGCCAATGATGAAATACAATCTGACTTAAAGAAAATGTCTTCATTTTTTCAAAAAATTAGTACTATGTGCCAGTTTGGTGGTTCAAACTCACAAGCTGCTCCTCAGAAACCCTATAGAGGATCACTATGAGTTGGAACTAACTTGATGGCACTTAACAGCAACAACAATGTGACAGGTACAATACCCCAGAACAGGAAAGTAAGACCTCTGTCCTTTGTAGAAGTTGTATTTTAATAGTGGAACTATGAAAATAGTACTGTGTGAAAATAAACAAGTGAATAGAATAGAATATCAAATAGAAATAAATGCTATGAAGAAATAAAGTCAGAGTTCTGGTAGCATAGTGGCTATGAGTCAGGCTGCTAACTTCAAGGTCAGAAGTTCGAAACTACCAGCTGTTCTGTGGGAGGAAGATGAGGGTTTCTGCTCCTGTAAAGATTTACAGCCTCAGAAACCCTATGCAGGGTCACTATGAGTCAGAACCCACTCCAAGGTGCACCACCACAACCACCACCAGGGGCTTAAAGGGTGATGAGGTGCAGCTGTAGATCATTGGGGAAGATCTCTCTGAATAGATTATGGATGAGCAGAGGTTTGAAGAAGTAAAGAAGAAACACATTAGAATATTCACAGCAGTAACATTAACATTCCAAGCAGAGGGAGCAGTAAGCCCCAAGGTCTTGAGGCAGGAATATGCTTGTTATGTTTAACAAATAGCAAGAAGGTCAATGTGGCCGAAGTATCATGATCAAGAGAAGAGTGTAAGAAGTTAAGTAGGGGAGGCAACTAGGAACCAAATTATGTAAGGACTTATGGACTATGGTAAAAACTGGATTCTTTTCTAAATAAACTGGGAAATAATTGGGGCAGTGATAGAAAATAAAATGATCTTTATTGTTGTTACTAAGGGATCACTAGAGCTGCAAAAGGAAGAATTAATTTTAGGACACAAATGAGACATTTAAGATAGTAATATAATATTCAGGACAAAAGGGAAAAGATGGTTTCAATGAGAATAATATTAATGGAGGAAGAAAGAAGTGCATTTTTCTTTGGAAAAGTACATTTTCTCCCACTGCAGAACTTCATTCTTCTGCAACGAGAGAGAGAGAAGAGGCAAATCAATGTTCTAGTTCCCTCAGGCATATAAAATCTATGTACTCCAAGTTGCCAGTCACTGTAAAGTCCCTAATATTCTCACCAAATCCACCCAGGATGTCACATGATCATTAGTACTTCCTAACCATATTTTAGTAATAAAAAGGGAAAAATTAGGATCATTTCCATTGCACTCCAGAGTTATCTCATATGGAGGTAGAATTCAGATTGTTGCTTATTTTATTTAATAATACCTGTAGCTTCAAAACTCATCTATCTTCCGTCATACAGTTTCTCCTACATAGACAGTTATGCAAGTGACCTATCATATAGAAGCACCTTGCATTTCAGTTCCTTGTACTGCCTTCCTTTCACTACTATTGTTGTTACTTCTTTATAGGACCCTAGTTGGACCTAAATGAGGGAAACATTTACCAAAGATACCCTGTTATCTATTGAATACAATGTGTGACATGTACTAAACCACTAAATGAAAATTTAAACACAAGACCTCCAATGTCTAATAAACTATCATCCAAAATCTGGAACAATTTAAGTTATCTGAAATTTTTTTTTCTATCTTTATATATTTATTTGCTGCTCTCCATGACTGGTTTCTCAGTTTGCCATACTGTGGTGGCTTGCATGTTGCTGTGATTCTTTCTGGAAGATATGCCACAGATATTTTAAATGCCAGCAAGTTTACCCAAGATGGACAGATTTCAGCTGAGCTTCCAGATTAAGACAGACTAGAAAGGAGAGATGGACTAGTTCCAAATATTTAGTCACTGAAAACTTTATGAATGCAGTGGAACACTGTCAGATAGCACCAGAATGTTGAATATTGAAACATGATGAAGAGCACTAGAATACTGTCAAATATAGTACCAGAAAATGAAGAAGCACTGAAAACATGACAGGAAGAGCTTCCTCCTCAAAGTAGACTTGACAATGATGACACAAATGGAGTAAAGCTTTCTGGACCTGCATTTGCTGATGCAGCACAACTGCAAATGAGGAGAAACAGTTGTAAACATCCATTGATAGTTGGAAGATGGAAAGCACCAACTATGAATCTAGGAAAATTAGAATTGTCAAAAATGATATGAAACACATAAACATCAATATCCTAGGCATTCATGAGATGAACTGGACTGGTATTGGCCATTTTGAAGCTGACAATCACCTGGTCTACTACATTGAGAATGACTAATTGAAGAGGAATGGCATCTCATTCATCATCAAAAAGAACATGTTGAGATCTATCTTGTATTATAATGCTGTCTGTGATAGGATAATATCCATACAACTATGAGGAAGACCAGTTAATACCACTATTATTCAAATGTATATACCAACCACTAGAGCCAATAATAATGAAATTGAAGAATTCTACCAACTTCTACAGTCTGAAATTGATCAAACATCCAATCAAGATGTATTGATAATTACTGGCACTTGGGATGAAAAGGTTGAAAATCAAAAAGGATCAGTCGTTAGAAAACATGGCATATGGGATAGAAATGGCACTGGAGAATGCATGATAGAATTTTGCAAGATCAATGATTTCTTCATTTTACATAATTTTTTTAAACAACATAAATAAAAGACTATACACATGGGCCTTACCAGACTGAATATACAGAAGTCAAATTAACTATATATGTGGAAAAGCTCCACATTATCAGCCAAAACAAGTCCATGGACGAACTGTAGAAGAAACCATCATTTGCTAATATGCAAGTTCAGCTGAAGAAAATGAAAACATGTTCACAGAAATAAAATATAACCTGGAACATATTCCACCCAAATTCAGAAACCATCTCAGGAACAGATTTGATGCATTAGACACTGAAGACCGAAGACCATAAGAGTTGCTTTTGGAATGACATCAAGAACATCATAGAGGATGAAAGTAAAATGTCATTAATAAGACAAGAAAGAAAGAAAAGATCAAAATGGATGTCAGAGGAGACTCTGAAACTTGCTCTCGAGTGTAGAGATGATGAAGCAAATGGAAGAAATGAGGAGGTAAAAGAGCTGAATAGAAAATTTCAAAAGGGCAGCTCGAGAAGACAAAGTCAAATATTATAATGAAATGGGCAAAGACCTGGAATTAGAAAAGCAAAAGGGAAGAACATCCTCAGGATTTGTCAAGCTGAGGGAATAAAGAAAAAAAATAAGCTTCAATTTGTAATATTGAAAATATTGAATGATACTGAAAGTGTCCAGAGAAGATGGAAGAAATACACAGAGTCACTGAAGCAAAAAGTAAAGGTCGATGTTCAACCATTTAAAGAGATAGCATAAGATCAAGAGCCAATGATACGGAAGAAGTCCAAGACATTGGCAAAGAATAAGGTTCCGGGAATTGATGGAATACAGATTGAAATCTTTCAACAAATTGTTGAAGCACTGTAGGCACTCACTCATCTATACCAAGAAATTTGAAAGAAAGCTACCTGGCCAACTGATTGGAAGAGATCCACATCTGTTCCCATTCCAAAGGAAGGTGACCTAATGAAATGTGGAAATCACCGAACAATATCATTAATATTGCATGCAAATAAAATTTTGCTAAAGATATTCCAAAAACGGCAGCAACAGTATATTTACAATTGCCAGAGGTTCAAGCTGGGTTCAGAAAGGATGTGGAATGAGGTATATCATTGCTGATATAAGATGGATCTCTGCTGAAAACAGAGAATACCAGAAAGATGTTTACCTGTGCTTTATTGACTACAAAAAGGCATTCCCTTTTGTAGATTATGATAAACTATGGACAACATTGTGGAGAATGAATATTCTGGAACACTTAATTGTGATTGATCATGAGCAACCTGTGTATAGATGAAGATGCAGTTGTTCAAATAGAACAAGGAAATACTGAATGTTTTAAAATTAGGAAAGGTGTGCCCTAGGGTTGTATTCTTTCACCTTATGTATTCAGTCTGTATGTTGAGTAAATAATTCCAGAAATTGGATTATATGAATACATATATGGGATCAGGGTTGGAAGAAGACTCATTAACAACCTGCAATATGCAGATGATATAACCCTGCTTGCTGAAAGAGACAAGAACTTAAAATGCTTACTGAAGAATATCAAAGACCACAGCCTTCAGCCTGGGTTACACTTCTATGTAAGGAAAACAAAAATCCTCACCACTGGACTAATAAACAACATCATGATAAATGAAGAAAAGACTGACATTGTCAAAGACAGCACTTTGCTTAGATCAACCATCAACATTCTTAAAAGCAACATTCAAGAAATCAATGTATTGCATTAGCCTAATACATAATACATAGCTACATAAGACCTCTATAAAGTGTTCAAGAGCAAAGATGTCATTTTGAGGACTAGGGTGTGCCTGACATAAACCATGGTATTTTCAACATTCATATGTCTGTGAATGTTGGGCAATGAAAAAGATCATAGAAGAATCGATGCATTTGAATTATGATGTTGGAGGAGAATATTAAGAGTACCAGGGAGTTATAGTGTTGGAGGGGAATATTGAAAGTGCCATGGGCTGCCAAAAGAACCAATAGATCCATTTTGGAAGAGGTGCAGCCAATGTGTTCCTTGGAGGCCAGGATGACCAAACTTTGTCTCTCATACTTCGGACATATTGTCAGGAGGGACCAAATGCTGGAGAAGGACATCATGTTTGGTAAGTTGGAGGGTAAGTCAGAGAAGGAGAGTAAGCCCCCAACAAGATGGATTGGCCAAGTGGCAGCATAAATGGATTGAAGCGTGGTAACAGTAGTGAGGTTGGCCCAGGATCGGGCAGTGTTTCGTTCTGCTGTGCATAAGGTCACTGTGAGTCGGTACCAACTCAATGGCACCTAACAACAACAACAATGCACTTCCAGAAGAACAAAAAAAAAATCTGTGTTGGAAGAAGTACAGCCAGAATGCTCCTTAGAAATCAAGATGGTCAGACTTCATCTCTCATTTGTTGTTGTTGTTAAGTGCTGTTGAGTCGATTCCGACAGTTAGACACCCTATACAGGGTTTTCGAGACTATACATCTTTATGGGAGCAGAAAGCCTCGTCTTTCTCCCATGAAACTGCTGATAGTTTCAAACTGCTAAACTTGAGATTGGCAGCCCAGTTCGTAACCATTACTCTACTAGAGCTCCTTACTTTGGTCAAATCATCAGGACGTATGAGTGCCTGGAGAACACCATGCTTGGTACAGTGCTTGTTGTTGTTAAGTGTTGTCGATCAGTTCCAACTAATAGTAACCCTGTATAGAGTTTCTGAGGAGTGGCTGGTGAGTTTCAACTGATGACTTTGAAGTTCAAAGTGACTTTGCAGTCCAGCACATTAACCCACAATGCCACACCAGGATTCTGCTGGTAAAGTGGAGGGTCAGTGAAGAAGAGGAAGACCCCCAACAAGATAGATTGGCACAGGAGGAGTAGCAATGGGCTCAAGTGTAGCAGTGATTATGAGGTTGGCACAGAATCACGCAGTGTTGCATTCTGTTTTGTATATGGTTGCTAAGAGTCAGTACCAACTAACGGCACCTAACAACATTTGGTGCTGTAAGTATATTCCTTTTTGTTGTTGTTAAGTGCCACTGAATCTGTTATAACTCATAGCGACCCTGTATAGAGTTTCCAAGGAGTGGCTGATGGGTTGAACCACTGACTTTGTTGTTAGCTGTCCAGTGCTTATCCTATAACACCACACCAGAACTCCAACATTCCTTTAGTTACTCATTTTTGAAAGAACCCTCTAAGTTATCTATATTATATCAAAGATCTATTTCCTTTTAAAAGCATCTTTGACTTTGGATAAAACCTTGTTCTATTCATTCAGCTACCCACTTGTTGATCCTATTAAACCTCCTTTTTGTGTAAAGCCCTGTGATCCATGGTGAACAAATCCATCATATTCTATACAGTTTATTTCAACACAATTTTTAAAATCCTACTGAATTCACTCCATCATTCCACACATATTTAGTAAACACTGTGTTATATGTTGGGGATAAGTAGTGAGCAAAATAGGCAAGGTCCCTGTTTGCTTGGTCCCTCAAACTGTAGTAAAAGCATTGTAAATGTCATTTTTTATATAAATAATTCTAGAGTGAGGTCCTCTTTGTGACATATGGCACAATAGAAAAGTAATATAAAAATAGTTAAATAATATAAAAAGAAAGAAAGATTAGTTCAACTTGGGAGTATTGGTGTGGCACTGTAGGATAAGCACTGGACCGCAAGATTGGTTTGAACAGCAAGATGGTGGTGGTGGTGGTGGTGTGCCATGTAATCAGTTCCAACTCATAGCGACCCTACATAGGTTTTCTGAGGGTGTAAATCTTTATGGAAGCAGAAAGCCTCATCTTTCTCCCACGGAACAACTGATAGTTTTGAACTATTGACCTTGAAGCTAGCAGCCCAATTCATAATCACTACACTACGAGAGTAAGATTGACAGTTCAAAGTCACCAGTTGCTTCTTGGGAAGCTTACACAGGGTCACTATGAGTCAGAGTTGACTCAAAGACACTTAACAACAACAAAAAGTAAGATTTGAGGTGAATTAAATGATGGGTAGGGCTTTAAGGGAAGGTCTAGTGGATGTGAAGGAGATCTGACTACACACCACCCCAATAATCATCAGGGTTGATTCAGCTCATCTGGCTGGCTAGGCGAATGTTTCCTTCCTCCTTCACCACTCCATATGCATCCCTCCTGAAGCTGTAGAGAAAGACCATTCTTCAGTCAAAGGTGTATGATAGCTGTATCCCCCTGCTAAAACCTCCAAACAAAATCTCAAGGGAAGGTCTAGTGAAGATACCTGGAAGGTTTGAAAACAATGGTGGTCTCTGAGTGGATATGCATTGTAAGATTTAACCTCAGTACCTGCCAATACCAGTTATCAATTGCCATTGAGTCAATTCCAATTCATATTGACCCCATGGGTGTCAAAATAGAAATGTGCTACACAGGTTTTCAATGGCTAATTTTTTGTTTTAATGAATGCCACGCCTTTCTTCCAAGGTGATTCTGGGTAGACTCACACCTCCAACATTTCTGTTAAAAACAGTCAAGTTTGTTACCTATTTGCATCACCCAGGAACTTCAATTTTAAAACAAAACTACTGCCATCAAGTCGTTTCTGACTCATAGTAATTCTTTATAATGTTTCTGAGACTATAAATCTTTAGTAGAGCAGACAGCCTCATCTTTCTGCCACAGAGTGATGGCGGGTTTGAACCACCAACCTTATAGTTATCAGCATGTCTAAACCATAAGAATTTCAATTCTTCCCCACTCACAGTGATCTTATATAGGGTTTCCAAGGTTGTAAATCTTTACAGGAGCTGAAAGCCTCAACTTTACCCTGTGGTAACAAATGGGAGAAAACAAGGAAGCCTCCAACAGCTGGATTTCCCTTGAACCCCTTGGGGATTGGGGAGGTGAGGTCAATGAATCATTAGCTAATCAATTATCTACTCCTCAACTCCCTAAGAAGTCATGGTGTGGTGTTGTAGGATAAACACTGGACTGCTAACTATAAGATTGGTGGTTCAAACCTACCAGCCACTCCTTCTAAACCCATGTGCTGTGGAGTAGGTTAACAGTCCAGTGCTTATCCTATAGTGCCACACCAGGACTCTGCGTAAACTCTATACAGGGAGTTACTAGCTGATTAGTCTGAACAGACTCCATATCACTTAATAACGACATCTACCTAGAGCCTAAGTGTTTATTCAATTCCTTCTACTTGGCAAGGTAAAAAAATCAAGGGTCACTATGAACAGATCTCATCCTTGGCATTTCATGTGATTGGAACTGCCTCTGGATAATAGCATCAAGTATTAAGCTTATAACAAATGTTACTTTCAAATCAGTTATGCAAATACAGCCTTAAGAAGCCTAATATATGTAGATTTATGACTAGTTTCTTAAAGGTAATGATCTTAAAAAAAACAAAGACAAGCAAAAACTCCACTAAATTCTGAGAGGAATTTATAGTATAACATAAAAATGATAGAAAAGCAAACTATGGACCCCTAAAGTTTTTCATAAACAAAGATATAAAGCTTGTTCTACTAGAAATAATAATATAATATAAATCCACTGATTTCTTTTCTTGCAGCACATAACATATTATACTGAGCTTTCGCATCTATCAGAAGGCAAAGGGAGTCAGCAATCTGGAGTGCTGGCACATAGTAGATTTCATCTCATTTTGCATATATAGGGCCTCATGCTGTGGAATTAACAACTTTTAGATTGTTCTAGTGGAACCATTGAGCTGTTACATTTGTATATGATGTATATTTTTTAATTTAAATAAGATGCATTTAATATTGATTTTTTTCATCCATATTCAGTATCCCATCCAAGCTACAAAGTACATTGATAATATAAAAGTCTCTTCTGTAATACAAAAACTCTTCTATGATTCTATCTGATGTCTCATTTTTTTAGTACAAATTTACCACTCCAGAATTCTTCCGACTTCTCTGATCCAATCAATAATTGTTGATCGCTTATAATATAAATTGTTTTTCTCCAGGTATTAACCAAATATATTTCACAATGCTCTATAAAGAAACAGGATTGATTTATTAGATGTGTGGCAATTAAATTAGCAAAGCATTGATATACTATTGAAATAACATTTTATGAGGAGACATAATAGATACCATGTTAGTCTGCACATGGAGTGTAATCAAAGGTGAGTATATTCACAGCTGTGAAACTAAAAACGTGTTAAGGATCTACTATAGTGGAAATAAACATTTCAGTGACATGTGGAAAATAATTTTAAGAATTTATTAGCTATTAACAACATTTCTTCTTAATTGTTATTTTTGTTATTAGTTATTGGGCCAGTTCTGACTCACAAAAACAACAGGGCAAAAAACACTGTCTGGCCCTATACCATCTTCACAATCATTACATTGCTTGAGCTCTTTGTTGTAGCCACTATATCAGTTCATCTAGTCAAGGGTCTTCCTTTTTCAATGACCTTCTCCTTTACCAAGCATGATGTCCTTCTCCAGAGACTGGTGCCTCCTGATAACATGTCCAAAGTATATGAGACAAACTCTTGCCATTCTCACTACCAAATAACATTCTGGCTGTACTTTTTCCAAGTTCATTCTTCTAGCAGTTCATAGTATATTCAATATTCTTCACTAACATCGTCATATCTGATGTGTGGAATTTTACATTAACCCCATCTTAAAAACGTGAGTATTCTCAGGCAGATCTAGAACAGTGTCACTATGTCCTATAGGTCAGTGGCAGTTTGTGTTTGCTTGAGATGGTGATGATCTATGCCATGAATTAAAAAGGAAAGATAAACAATTTAAGAGTTCAGTTCAGACCATCTCTTCTTTTTTTATGAGAGATTTAAAAAGAAAAAAAATGTTTTCAATTGAGTAAAAGTACAATAAGTACTAAGCACACTTATTTGTAACTATTGCTTGTTTCTGAGTGAGCTCAAATGGATTTTTTTCTTAAATTGCAGAGAAGTCAGATTAGAGAGCATGGAGAAGCAAAAAACACTTAAAAATGAATTCCACAAAAAATTTATAATTTCTTCATAGATCTTCTGCTGTCATCTTCAAAGACCATCAACGAAAGTTTTATTTTCATCATTTTTAAGCAGAGAATTCTTAATCATTATCAAAAGAATTTAAATCTGAGGTACCCATCTGTTGTATTTTTTAGAAGCTCCAAACACGCTTCTTAGAGAGAAACCTTGGTTTTGAACTTCAGTGATTAAACCGTGGTCTACTTTGTACAATCTGCTTATACTGCTGTTAGATAGCACGTATTTTAATGCCAACCTTCAGTCAAGAGTCTCTTGTCCTACAAGACACTCATTATTCATGGAAAAAATCATCTATATTTTAAAAATAAAAGAAATACTCTGTACTCATGCAAGTGTTTTATGTTTTTGGTTTTTTTATCTCCAATTCTGAGGCTCTGCAATCACCAGAACTGTGACATTTTTTTTTATCTCTGAAATAATAAAGAGTTGACTTAATTATCATCTCATGGTCATTTTACCTGCTACGTGCAGATTGTAAAATCCAAAAACAACTCTAATGAAAGGCATTTTTTGTCATGGCCATAACCCTTTTACAACAGGACTATAGCTTACAGGAGATGATTATATGGTTGCTACAAGAAGGTCATCACACAAGGCCAACCTCTCAATTCCAGATGCTTGTATTCCTCACAAGAACTTTACTAACAGTTTGCAGAATGAATGACTCCAAAGGATGGAGTGCTTTTAAAAAACATTATTTAAATATCTGTTAGCACTTTGAAAAGACAATTTTAAATAAATATAATAGTACAAAGAATTTACTTTATATTATCATTAACCAGATTGTAATTGAAATTAAGAATAGTGGTTTAAAAAAAAAGATGAAGCTGATATTTAACACTAATTTTCACCAAAGTAAATGAAAAAAAAAACAAACACAAAACAAAAAAAGGCACTTAGATAGGAGAACCTAAGAAGAATTCAGAACTCTACCCATCAATCTGTTATAAATTACAGCATATGTTGTATTGTATTTTAAATTCTCTGATAAATGAATGTTTATACTGGGATCAATGGGACTAGGTGAATGGCAGATTGCAGCAGCAATTGCTTTCTCACCAAGTGAATTATCTTAAATCAGATCTCTTCTTTGATGAAACTTAAATTGTAGTAGGAATATTTAAACATCTAAAGAGAAAGTCCATAGATAAACTAGCACATGACTCCAAGATGCATTTAGCAGACTAATTGTCTCTATTATTCTTTTATTCTAGGAACTACAGATAGAGTGTACATTCAAACAGAAAAACATTGTATCATTATGCATTCCTTGATAAAGGACAGTTGGCTACCAAAATAGTATATTTACTTCAAGCAATATGAATGGCTGGGACAAAAGTAACAATTAGATCTACTGTAAATCTTGCTAGAAAATAACTACATTAAGAAGGAAATTTCCTTCCATGTACTGTGCTTTATTTATTTTTATTTTTTTTACTTTCAATGTTTTAATTGTGATTTGCGTGAAAGTTTTACAGGGAAGATCAACAGTTTTACATTAAAAAATCATATACTTTGTTTCATTACAATGATTATAATC
>NW_006408591.1:10004825-10006375 GCF_000296735.1 Chrysochloris asiatica | reverse complement strand
TGGAATGCAACGTCATTTGAACCAGAAGGTTGATCATTCAAGTTCACCAATCACTCCTAGGTAACCCTCTACAGGGTCACCATGGTTCAGGACCAACTTGACAACAACAATGGCTAACGATCAGAACATTTCTTCATATGTTTGTTGGCTGCACAAATCTCTTTCTTGGTGAAGTGTCTGTATGTGTCCTGTGCTCTTTTTTAAATTGGGTTACTTGTCTTTTTCTTGTATAGGTGTAGTAGTTTCCTATAGATTTTAGAAATTAGTACTTTGTCTAACATGTCATTGCAAAAGATTTATTCCCATTCTGTGGGTTCCATTTTTACACTTTTGGTGAAATCCTTTGATGCAAATAAGTTTTTAATTTTATAATGTCCCAATCACCTATTTTGTCTTTTTTTGTTTGTGTAATTTTTGCAATGTCTGGTAGTCTGTGTGCACCCTGTATCAGAGCCCTTAAACTTGTCCATATTTTTTTCATTCATGACCTTTATAATTCTGGGATTCACATTTAATCCAAGCTGAGTTACTTTTTGTATATGGCATGAGGCAAAGGTCTTGTCTCAATCTTTTGTATATCAATTTCCAGTTCTGCCAGCACCATCTGTTGAAGAGACTATGTCTTCCCAACTCAATGTCCTTTGGCCCTTTGTCAAAGATCAGTTGGCTGTATGTCGATTGGTTAATTTCTGAATTCTCAATTCTGTTCCATTGATATATGTATCTTTCAATGGACTAGTACCAAGCTGTTTTGACCACTATTGCCAAGTAGTAAATTTTGAAGTCAGGGAGTAAGAGGCTTCCAACTTTGTTCTTCTTCTTAAGCAGTACTTTGCTTATTCTGGGTCTCTTTTCTTTCCATATAAAGTTCATAACGTTTTTTTCCCATCTCTATAATTGTTTGGACCTCTTTTTGTAGGTTTTAAATTGTTTCCAATGCTGTGTATATCATATTTCATTGTTACTGTAGTGCTTTCCTGACTTCTTCATTATTTTTCTCAAACCCTTTTTAAAATGTCATGATCATTTTCCTGAATTCCTTCTCAGGCATTTCCAAAGCCTTCCCTCCTTCCAATATAAAGTCTAGTTCTACCTCCAGTTCATGTGTCTCAGTCACTTTATCTTGTTTCCAGACATGTGCTAATATGGCTATCTGTTTTGGTTTCTTGGGCATTTTAAGTGGTTAGCTGTGACCTTAATAATTCGATGAATGTATGAGGTACAAGAGCTGAACAGAAAATTTGAAAGATCAGCTCAGGAAGACAAAGCCAAATATTACAACAGAACATGCAAAGCTCTGGAATCAGAAAACAAAAAGGAAGAACATGTTCAGCATTTCTCAAGCTGGGAGAACTGAAGAAAAAAATTTAAGCCTCTACTTTCGTTATTGAAGGATTCTCTGGGCAAATTATTGAATGATGCAGAAAGCATCAAGAGAAGATGGAAGGAATACACAGAGTCACTATACCAAAAGGAAATGGATAATGTTCAACCGTTTCAAGGGGAAGCTTAAGATCAAGAGCCAATGTTATTGAAGGAGGAAGTGCAAG
>NW_006408591.1:9989550-10003713 GCF_000296735.1 Chrysochloris asiatica | reverse complement strand
ATGGGCTGCCAAAAGAACCAATAGATCCATTTTGGAAGAAGTGAAGCCAGAGTGCTCCTTGGAGGCTATGGTGGCCAAACTTGGTCTCTCATACTGACATATTTTCAGGAGGAACCAGGCACTGGAGAAGGATATCATGTTTGGTAAGGTGGAGGGTCAGAGAAAAAGAGGAATACCCCCAACAATATGGATTGGCCAAGTGGCAGCATTGATGGACTCAAGCGTTGCAACAGTAGTGAGGTTGCTGGTCATAAGGTCGCTATGAGTCAGTACTGACTCGATGGCACCTAACAACAACAACAACGATGATGTTTTATTGTGTTTTCTGATTCCTTCCAGGTATATGTGATCAGGAGATGGGCTTCCCTTTTCACTCTTATTATTATTCAACTCAGAGTAACTGTCACAGGTATTGGTTGCCTACCTGGTGTATGGCAGCTGGTATTGGTTCTTGCCTAGATGGTGGGATTTTATAGGGTGTGATTGTAGCTTGACTATATGACTGCAATTGTTGTCTCTTCTTTGGTAATGTAGGAAGAGAAAAAGCCTACTAAAGGTAAAGATGGGACCAAAAAACAAAGCAGCAATAGCAAACAAAGACAGATTGGGTATTGTAGTCTATAATCGCAGAAAAGAGAGAAGTGGAGGGAAAAAATCTGTAGCAAATATGAGTATGACTTTAATGTCCCTCTCTCAACTTCTTGCCCTCAAGGCCACCTGAGAAATTTCAAGACACCACTGCTGGTCATTATGACATAACTTGAATTTAAATTTTTGGCCTGTTTCCTTTTTTAGTCTGTCTCTCTCCCACTGTACAACCCATGTTCAGGTCTTTTTCCCAGTGAGTAACAGTTCACGGCCAGCTGTAGCCATTTTGTGCTGCCGTTTGGTTTTAAAGGGATCATTTCTCTTTAAATTTTGAGCAGATCTGTGCACATGCATAGTAGAACCCTCTGGGGTGGTGGAAGTGTGTCCACTCTGCTAATGTGTCAGGCATCAGCTGTGATCCTTCCCCAACTCTGTCTCACCCAAGATGGCTGCTCCAGTAGCTGCTGAATCCAGCTATTCAGAAAAAAACACCAATTTTCTTGCTTCTGCTACAAATCCACTGGCTGTAAGTCTTCAAACTTTCTAAATATTCTTTTATATGTAGTTCAGAATTATAGGACCTTCTCCTGAACCTGCTTCATCTGGTATTCTGTATTATTGCAGACAGAGATCCTTGCTGCGCTTCTTCCAGATCTGCTGTCAAACTCTACCCTTCCAGTTGTACTTTACTTTTATGAGGTCAACAATCAAGCAATACACACAATCTATCTCTTTTGTATAGTGTTTATGGTCCCAAATGTACTTAATACATGCAGGAACCACAGTTCTCTATGGTATCAAAAATATTAATAAATAAAATAGTTACTATCAAGTTGATTCTGACTCATGAGTGTCAGAGTGGAACTACGCTCCACTGGATAGTCAGTGGCTGATTTGGAGGAAGTATATTGCCAGGTTTTGGAAGAACTTGAACTGCCTTGTTGTAAATAATGGAGTATGTTAACAGTTTGTACCACATACCTATGACCTGGATGAAAATGTTGGGAAGTTTAAGCACAGTTAGACCTAAATCCTTCAAGATAGATATCCATATGTTTGAATCCTCCTTCTGCCACTCACTAGATATATAATCCTAGGCAAAGAACCTTTCTAAAGTCTTCCTTCCTAATTGGTTAACCAGGTAGCAATAAAAATATATATAAAGTATTAAAAAACTGCTTCCCACACCATTGTTGCTTACCTCTCCAGAAACTTCTCAATCCAGTACAGTATAACTTGCTGCCCTACACTGAGACAACTCTCATTAAGAGAGTCACTAAGTCTAATGGTCATTTTCATAGTCCCTTTCTCTAGCACTATACATCAACAGTATCTAACACTGTTGACTATTTCTTCTTCTATGAAACATTTCCTTTCCTTTCTACAGAGAGAAACCCAATCACACACTGCTATGGAGTCAATTTAGACTCATAGTGACCTGATATAAGGTTTCACAGACTATAAATCTTTAAGAAAGCAGACAGCCTCATTTTTATCCTGCAGAGCAGCTGGTGGACTTGAACCACCTAACTTGCAGTTAGCAGTCCAATGACTAATCCACATCACCATCAGTGCTCCAATATACAGAGAGAAAGGCAGCTATATTTTCAGAATAGAGACCACTGTGGTTTGAGCAGCAGTTGCCTAAGTTTGTGTTGGATCTTGGAACCTGATTTCAATAATTCTCAACTTTGGGTTCTGTGACAGTCTTTTCCTTAATCTTTACTATAAATTTCCCTTTAGAGATCTTATGCAAATGAAAGGCAAGGTCACCATGAAATCAATTTGAAGTTTTTCTCTTCAGTTCCAGGCCTTATATATCTCTAACCCCCAACTGAAATTTTATAAACCTTGGCAACAAACACACAGTATATGCATTTGACAGGACTGGAGAGACAGTGAAAAGAAACATGAAAGGCCAATATGACCCACTCTTAAACCCCTATACCAATTAAGTGATATGCCTAGAGAGTTCTTCCAGGTCAGGTATTAGAAAGATTTCCTTGAATTTAGAGGAAGTTAATTTAAGACAGCCCTGGGCCTGAGATACTTCTTCACCCTGTAAGAGACTTACTTAAAATAAATAGCCAAGCTGTTGTTTCTTTGCCATAGCCTTCCCTATTATGAGCTAAGGTCAGGACAAATAGCTCATGTCCTTGACTCACAGCTCAGGATAAAATGTCTCCTTCGAGGAATCACTAAATCACACAATCCTCCTGTGGAAAAGGACAAATGGAGTTTTCCATTCGCCACCGGCTCAAACAGGTAGCAACAGAACTTGGAATCAAGGCTCTTATGTTTCTGCTTTGCTTGAGGCCCTTCTAACTGCCCCTTGAACAGGTCACTCCATCTCTGCTGCATGCCAACAGTATATGTAGTGGAGAGATTCAGGGCTGTATTATTGCAAATGCTCTGTGACCGCTGGTGACACGCACACTAAGACAAAGACTGACAAATTGCACCCATCACATTAATTTTCAAGTACATTTTTAAAGCACATGCCTCTGATGAAGTATTTTGAATAGTGCTGCGGATGTCAAGGAGACATTTAAAATATCTCACTCATAATTTTTGAAAATCTTCCTCATTCAAAGTTGTCACAGCTTGACAGCTTAGCTCTGTTTTGAGTATATTCTTTTACAATGTACTACAAACTGATTGAAGAGCTGACAAATCTGACTTAACCCAAACAAGAATCTTTAAATATATCTGATTGAGAAGACTGTTTAATGAAAATGCATATACTGACATTACATCTAGCATCCTATTTTAAAAAACGTCAAATCACACAATTAAAATCTTTACTGAAAATACATATCCACCCCCATCCAGAAAAAAAATCACTCCACTATCTATTGAGACAAAATGCTGAAGTTATTAGAAATCATTCTGATTGAATATTCATGCATCTTTTTTGTGTCTAAAGAAATTCAGAATTTTATTTCCTGTATGCATCTTTAAACAGAGTTTTATATAATTATTTTCAAACATATTCACTCTTTTGAATCCAATGACTGATTCTGGGTTGTGCAAACAACTTATAAGAAAGAGTAAAGCACTTTATTGTCAGTATTCTTCAACCTGGGTTGGAAAAGTAACATGTAATTATTAAACAGAAAAAAAAAAAAAAAAGAAGGAAGAAGAGGAAAGATGAGTGGGAAGAAAAGAAGAAAAACAAAAGCAGAAGGAAGAAGAAAACAAAGGGATTGGAAGCTGGGTAAAGGGGGTGAAAAAAAAATGCAGGAGCCAAAATATTAGCATTTCAGACCTACCCAGAGACACCTCAGAAAACAGTGCTGGTCATCTCCATCTCAAATGACATAACTTTGAAAACCTTCTGCACACATGGACCAACCATGAGTAGAGCTCCCTTCATATCAACTAACAGCAACAATATCAATGCAAGAAAAAAACATGAATTAAAGTTCTCACAGCAATGGGGAAGTATTTTTATTTTATTTTTTTGTGTTTGGTGGGAAGACTTTTAAAGCTGATGCTCTGCCCAGACATCTTTACCAAGAGCAAGAAAAGCTTATAAAATCCCACTGATGTTAGTGAAGGAGAGGAACTTTTGTGAAGTAACAACAATAAGGTTATGCCCCTATATATATATATAATTGTCCTTGGTTCCTTTGGTCTTAAGACAAGTTTACAAATAAGAAGTGGAAAAGAATAAGTCATAACATACAACAAAAATTTGTGCAAGAGAGAAGGAGAAACAGAGAACTGTCTCATTTCCCTGGGTATACCTAAGAAGGCTAGAATATCTCAGAGAAGGTCGTGTATTTAACACAGCCAAAATGGCATGAGAATGATAGAGCACCATCCTACTCTCTGACCTGGCAGATACTTAAATGAGACACGTCTGTGGGTGTTTCTGAGCCTCTTAAGCAATAATTCCAATGGTATGAATAAAATTTCTCCACCAACCTTGTTCAATGATCAACCCTACACTCAGACTCTTACAATAGGATTTTTTTTTTATCCCCCATCTTTTTGGGTAGAATCGAAAACAGTTCTGGAACAGCTTTGACCTTCACATGCCCCACAGCAGGTCCATGAAAAGCTTGTTATCTGTTTAGCCATTGTTGTTGTGACTGCTGCTGCTATTGTTGTTGTTGTTGTTAAGTGCCATCATGTCGATTCAGACCCATAGCAACCCTATATAGGGTTTCCAAGGAGTAGCTGGTGAGCTTGAGCTGCCAACCTTGCAGTTCAAATGACTTTGCAGTCTGACACATGAGCCCACAGCGCCACACATGCTATTTGGTGCCATCAAGTTGGTTCCAACTCATAGTGAGCCGATATAGGGTTTCCCAGGAGCAGCTAGAGAGCTTGAATCACCAACATTGCAGATCAAACTAACTTTGCAGTACAGTGAATTAACCCACAGCACCATACCATGAGTTGGTACCAACTCTTGGAGAACTTATGCACAGCAGAATGAAACACTGCCCTGTGCTGAAACAACCTTACAATCATGGCTACGTTGGAGCCCATTGCTACTGCCACTGTGCCAATCCATCTCACTGGGGATCTTTCTCATCTTCACTGACCCTCTACTTTATGATGATGTCCACCTCCAGGGGCTAGTTCTACCTCATGATATGTCCTAAGTATGAGAGATTAAGTCTGGCCAACCTGACTTCTAGGGAGCATTCTGGCTGTATTTATTCCAACACAGATTGGTTTGTTTTTTTGGCTATGGGACTTTTAATATTCTCTTCAAACACCATAATTCAAATGCATCAATTCTACTAGTCTTCTTTCTTCATTGTCCAACTTCCACATGAATATGAGGTTAATGAAAATACCATAACTAGGGTCAGGTGTACTGTAGTTCTCAGACTAACATCTTTGCTCTTGAATAATTTAAAGAGGCCTTGTGCAGAAGATTTGCCTAATACAATATATCATTTTATTTCTTGACTGCTGAGTCCATCAGTGTTGATGGTTGATCTGAGTAAAATGAATACTTTGACAACTTCAATCTTTTCTCCATTTATCTTGATGCTATTTATTGGTCTAGTGGTGAAGATTTCTGTTTTCTTTACATTGAGGTGCAACCCATACTGAAGGCTATGGTCTTTGACTTTCATCAGTAGGTGTTTTAAGTCCTTTTAGCTTCCAGAAAACAAGGTTATATCATCTGCATATTGCAGGTTGTTAAGGAGTCTTCCTCCAACCCCTATCCCATGTTATTTCTGATAATTCAGCTTCTCAAATTATTTGATCAGAATACAGATTGAATAAGAATGGAGAAAGAATACAACACCTGAGGCACACTATCCCTAATTTTAAACCACTCAATGTTCACTTGTTCTGTTTGAATAACTGTCTCTTGGTCTATGTACAAGTTCCTTGTAAGCAAGGTTGTGTTACAAAATGTTCATTCTCCACAATGTTGTCCAAAGCTTGCAATGATCACTACAATCAAAAGCCTTTGCATAGACAATAAAGCACAGGTAAACATCTTTTTGGTATTCTCTGCTTTCAGGCAAGATCCTTCTGAGGTCAGCAATGATATCCTTTATTCCATATCCTCATCTGAATCCAGCTTGGCCTCTAACTGTTCCCTGTCAATATACTGTTATAGGTGGTTTTGAGTTATCTTTATCAAAACTTTACTCGCATAAGATATTAATGACATTGTTCAATGATTTCCACATTCCTTTGGGTCACCTCTCATTGGAATGGGCACAAATATGAAAATCTTCCAACAGGTAAGTAGGCAGCTGTCTCACAAATTTCTTGGCATAGATAAATGAGTGTCTCCAGTGATATATAAGTTTGTTGAAATATTTCTATTGTATTTAATCAATTCCAAGTCTTGATCTTTGCCAATGCCTTCAGTGCACCTTGAACATCATCCTTCAATATCATTGGCTCTTGATCATATGCTACCTCCTGAAATGGTTGAACATTGATCATTTCTTTTTGATATAGTAACTCTATTTTCTTTCCACCTTCTTTTTATGCTTTTGCATTAATCAATATTTTGTCCGTGTTGTTGTTAAATAACATTGAGTTGTTTCTGACACATAGTGACCCTCTATAGTGTTTCCAAGGAACAGCTGGTTGAATTGAATGGCCAGCCTTGTGGTTCAAACTGACTTTGCAGTTAAGTGCTTATCATACAGCACTACACCAGAATTTCATTTTTTCAATAGAATTCTTCAACATTGCAAGACAAAGCTTAATTTTTTTCTTCAGTTCCCTTAGCTTAAAAACACTGAGAGTGTGCTACCTTTTGTTTTCCTAACTCCAGTTCTGTTCTTTCAACATTTCATTATAATATTTCACTTGTCTTCTCAAGCTGCCTTTTCAAATTTTTGATTCAGCTCTTTAACCTTCTATTTTCTCCCATTTGATTTAGCATCTCTACTCTGGAGAATAACTTTCAGTATCTTCTGACAGCCATTTTGGTCTTTTTCTACTTTCATGTCTTCTTAATGGCCTTTCTTCCTGTATGTTCTTGATGTCATCCCAAAATTCTCCTGGTTTTTTGTCATTAGTGTCCAATTCATCAAATCTGTTCATTAGCTGATCTTTAAGTTCAGATGGAATATCTTCAATCATGGTCATAATTTTTTCTTTCATGGACATGTTTTAATTTTCTTCAGTTTCAGCCTGAACTTGCAAATGAGCAATTGATGATCTGTTCTACAGGCTGCCCATGCCCTTGTTTTGGCTGATGATATGGAACTTTTCTACTGTCTTTTTCCACAGATGTAGTCAATTTGATTTCTGTGTATTTCATCTGGTGAGGTCCATGTGTATCGTCATCTGTTATGTTGTTTTAAAAGGTTTTGTAATGAAGAAGTCATTGGCGTCGCAAAATTCTAACACACAGTCTCCTGCATCTTTCTATCAAGAAGGCCATATTTTCCAACTATTGATGGTCCTCTTTGTTGCCAACCTTTAGAATCCAATCAATAATAATTATCATTATATCTTGATTTTATGTCTGGTGACTTTCAGAATTATGAAGTTGGTATAATTCTTCAATTTCATCATTACTGGACTTAGTGGCTGTTGCATAAATTTGAATAATAGTTGTACTGACAGGTCATCTCTGTAGGCATAATTATATTACCCTATCACAAAACATTTACTGATGAAAATAAAAGAACACAGCCTTCGGTATGGGTTATATCTCAATGTAAAGGAAATGAAAATCCTCACCACTGGACCAATAAACAACATTCTTATCAATGGAGAAAAGATTGAAGTTGTCAAAGACTTCATTCTTCTTGGATCAAATATCAACACTCATGGAAGCAGCAGTCAAGAAATCAAACGACGTATTGCATTAGGCAAATCTGCAGCACAGACCTTTTTAAAGTGTTGAAGAGCAAAGATGTCAGCTTGAGGACTAAGGTACACCTGAGCCAAGCCATAGTACTTTCAATCACCTCATATGCATGAAAAAGCTGGACAGTTAATAAGGAAGACCAAAGAAGAATTGATGCTTTTGAGTTATATTGTTGGAGGAGAATATTGAAAGTGCCATGGGCTGCCAAAAGAACCAACAGATCTGTGTTGGAAGAAGTGCAGCCAGAGTGCTCCTTGGAGGTCAAGATAGCCAAACTACGTCTCTCATACGTCAGACACATTGTCAGGAGGGACCAGTCGCTGAAGAAGGATATCATGTTTGATAAGGTGGAGGGTCAGAGAAAGAAAGGATGACCCCCCAATGAGACGGATTGGCCAAGTGGCAGCATCAATGGACTCCAGCATGACAACAGTAGTGAGGTTGGCCCAGGATCGGGCAGTGTTTCGTTCTGCTGTGCATAAGGTACCGACTCAATGGCACCTACCAATAACAACAATCACGGACCCCATTGGACTTCAAAATAGATCTTGAAATGTTGTCAGATTCAAAATGACCAATACCAGTCCATTTCAGCTCACTAATGCCTAGGATATCTAAACTTATGCGTTCCATTTCATTTTTTGCAACTTCCAATTTTACTATATTCATACTTCATACAATCCATGTTCTGGTTATTAATGGATGTTTATAGTTGTTTTTCCTCATTTTGCATTATGCCCCAACAGCAAATGAAGATCCCAAAAGCTTTGCTCCATTCATGTCATCACAGTCAGCTCTACTTTGAGGAGACAGCTTATCTCTTGTCATATTTTGAATGTCTTTCAAACTGAAGGGCTCATTTTCTGGCACTACATCTGGCAGTATTCTGATGCTATTCATCATGTTTCAATATTCATTATTCTGGGGCTGACAGTGTCCCAGTGCTAGTCTTAAGGTTTTCAGTGACTAAATACTCAGAAGTAGTTTATCAATTCTTCTTCTTAGTCTGTTTTAGTCTAGAAGCTCATCTGAAATCTGTCTACCATGGGTAACCCTGCTGGTATTTACAGTACTGCTGGAATAGCTTCCAGCATCACAGCCACACACTTGCCATAACAGTACAGCAAACTGACAGACGAATGGTGGGTTTTGCCATTAGTAGACAAATTGCTATTTCCTAAATACAGACTTCCATAAACTCTCTCCACTTTTCCTCATATTTCTTTAACTTTATCAAACCTGAGTCCAGAATGATTCCAGCTGAAGTCTATCCTTCCAGTTCCATCAAGTCCCTACCTTTTGATTAGGCCTTACATGAGGGGCAAATTGTTCTCCACCCTGCCTGCTTAGAAATGAAGTGATGTGGTTACAGCCTTGATTGAATGTAAGGGGAGCTCCCCTGGGATGTGGCCTCCATCATCTTTTATTTTACAAAAGAGAAGAGGAGAGAGATGTGAACAGAGAAGGCGGGACCTATACAATCAAGAAAGAAGAACTGGGAGCAAAGCAAATCCTTTGGACCCAAGGTCCCCTCCTAGACCCAGAAGATAGACACAAGTAGATTACCAAGAAACATAAGGCTTGCAGATATTTAAAGGAGACAAAGGCCTTCCCCCAGAACCTACAGAGAAAGAAATTCTTCCCCTCGAGCTATATCCTAAATTCAGACTTCTAGCCTCCTTCCTAAACCATGAGATAATAAATTTCTGCTTGCTAAAGCCACTCACTTGTGGTATTTCTGATCTAGCAACACTAGATAACTAAGGGCTTATAGCATAACATTTTGTAAAGCAAATATTCTCACTGAATCCATCCTCTCAGCATTCTGATCCCTTCCTACAACCTTGATTTGACTGAAAATTCTATCTCCCTGAACAAGCTGCATTTCAATCAGGCATCTTACTTGGATAAAGACTGTTTATGGTGTTGAGTGTGAAACTAAGATTCAAAGATTGAATATTATGTGCTGCCTTGATAACTGATAAAATTGGGAGGACCTCAAATGGTCTAATTGTAAGACCCCTAACCCATTCTGCTCTGGCAGATAAGGTACCCTAGTACATATAACCCTCCTTATCATGAGGACCAAATAGACTACTTGAGTAGTGGGCTTCAGTTTACTGCCAGACACAGGTATATCCAAATAAACCAAACTCCAATGGAAATTTGGGTCACTACACCCACTTGTGGAGTCCTGGTGTGGGGCTGCAGGATAAAGCAATGGACCACAATGTTAGTGGTTCAAACTCATCATCCACTCCTTGGAAACCCTATACAGGGTTGCTATGAGTCAGAATCAATTCAGCAGCACTTAAGAAAAACAATACCCACTTGAAATCACACAGTCTATGTCTACAGCCACTACTAGTTCAGTTTTCCTGAGTGCAACACTCACGTGGTGTTCTCCTCCCTCAGGCTGTGAGTACATGTGACTGATAAACTGTTATTGATCTCATCTGTCCAGTGCCAGGTGTCTTCAGGCATTCCCATAACACTATAGGGGAAATACCTTCACTGTAGTGCTATAGAATAAGCACAGGAGCGCAAGGCCAGTTTGAACCACAAGGTTGGTGGCTCAAACTTACCAGCCACCCCTGGTAAACCCTATACAAGGTTGCTGTGAATCAACACATAACAACAAAGGATTGAAGAGGAGAAAATCAAAGCATGGTTACATCTTTTTACCTTGTTGAAAATTTCTATTGCCACATTTAGTTATAGGGAGAACAAATAAGATGGTGGATCAGGTAGAACTGCAGTGAGGAACTCTGTCAGCAACAACACAGAATACTGGACCAAGCAGCCTCAAGGGATGGTCCCAGAACTCTGAACCACTTTAAAAGAATATTTACAAAGTTGGAAGTGTTATAGCCAGTGGAATTTGTAGCAAAAGCAAGAAATCCAGTACTGTCTAATCCAAGGTGCTCAGCTGCTCCCAGAACCACTATCTTGGGTGAGACTAAACCAGGGAAGGATCAGAGCAGCCACAGATGCCTGACAGAACTGCAGAGATAAGGTGTGGACATTATTTTTTTCATATCTATTTGTTGGCCTCTCACTGTCTGTGTACCTCCATTCTGGTGACTAGAGGGGGTGCCTGAATGAGTGGATGCCCCAATCCCACCCTGGAAAGTTCTACTACATATGTGCACAGATCTATGTGAAATTTAAAGTGACATTTTCCACTTAAAACCAAACAGCAGTGCAAACTGGCTACAGCCTGCCCTGAACTGTTTATCACTAGGAAAAAGACCTGAATGGGGACTGTGGATCAGGACAGGCAGATTAAAAATGAAATAGCCAAAAATTAAATCCTGAGTTATGTCATAACGACCAACAGTGGCACCTGGAAATTTTTCAATAAGAAGTGTGAAGAAGGAATCCCATCTCCTGGAGGCAATCAGAAAGCATAAAAAATACCAAAATACACATCCATCTAAGTATTAAGGCCACAGCTAACTCCTGAAATATGCCCAAAAACCAGAAACAGATGACCATATCAGCACATGTACAGAAATAAGCTAAAGTGACTGAGGTAAATGAGCTGGAAGTAGACCTACAGTCCATACTGGAAGGAAGGCAGGCTTTGGAAATGCCTGAGAAGGAATTCAGGAAAATTATTATAAAATATATCAAAACACTTTTCAGTGGAGTTGAGAAAAATAAGGGAGAAGTCAGGAAAGTGCTATAGGAACAATCAAATAAGATAGAAACAGCATTGGAAACAATTCAAAACCTACAGAAAGAGGTCCAAATGATCAATAATAGAATATTAGAAATGGACAATATACTGAAAGGGCAAAGGAGTAGAATTAAAGAGATGGAAGCCAGAACTAGTGAGCTGGAAGGAAAATCTCTCAATACCACAAAGATAGAAGAACAAACAGAAAAAAGGATTAAAAAAAAATCTGAAGAAGATCTAAGATTCATGTTGAGCAACATGAAAAGTAATAACTTAAGACTTATCAGCATTCCAGAACAGGAAGAATCACACAAGTCCACAGAAGAGATAGTTGAAGAACTTCTGGAAGAAAATTTCTCTAACATCCTGAAAAGTGAAAAGATAAGCATCCAAGAAACTCAACGAACCCCAGGAGGATAGGTCTTAAAAGAAATACTCCAAGACATATGATAATCAAGCTCTCCAAATTCAAAGATAAGGACAGAAACCTGAAGGGAGCTAGGGAAAAGAGAAGTGTAACATACAAAGGCAAGCAAATCAGATTAAGCTTGGATCTCTCAACAGAAACTATGAAGGCAAGAAGGCAATGGGGAGACATATATAAAACCATGAAAGAAAAAATCTGCCAACCAAGAATCCTCTACCCAGCAAAGCTGCCAATCAAATATGATGATGTAATCAAAACATTCCAGGATAAACAAGAGCTAAGGGATTTTGCCAAAGCCAACCCTGAGATGAAAAACATCCTAAAGGGAGTTCTATGGACTGAGAACCAACAAGAACAGACAACAACCAGAGATTGACGTACGTGGCAGCATCACCTGGAAGTCAACAGACAAATGGAAGAGTAGAGAACAGAATGAAACCATAAGAACGAATTCAGAGGATCTGGGAGGTCAGTCTATGATCAAAACAATTACTTTGTGAAAGAAGGTAAACAAAAAGGAACAGTGATCTAGGTGGTGGGAAGGTCAGGTAAATTTCAGGATAAAATACACTGTCTTAAATGGAGGGAAAAGTTAAATATACGGTAACCACAACTGTAGGGTTGGGGTGGGAGTGGGGTTCAGGGAAGGTGGAGGGCGGCAATGGTAGAGCACAGGGTAGAGGCAGACACATTATAGTTCAGGTGTTGGGGAGGGTAGTACAAAAAGGGGGAGGGTGTGGAAGACCAGGGTAGATAGGGGAACACTGAGACAGGTTTGAATGGGTTAAGTGGGACAGAGGTAAATAGTGATGCATGCTTAACCTTGGAACAACAAGGCTCTGTGATACAGAGATCTAGACATAGTTTGAAGAGGGGAAATAATACTAAGATGCTTGACTGTCTTATAAATATTGTTTCCCCTTGCCTGCTATTGTAAAATAGACACTTGAGTGGGATAGAAAGTAATGTCGGGAAACATGATTACAGAAAACTTGTAAGCCTGTCTTCAGCCTATAACTGATTAGAATACCTAAACAGGTTCTAGAACTTGCCCAGCCAAATAGGCCTTTTGCAGAGCCTTTGCAGAATATAGGACATTAGGTGGAATCCTGAGTCACATCCAGAACCTTCTGAGATGGGACATTCCCACTAGAAAATACAAACAGACCAGCCTGGAACAACTAGAGTGACAAAAGATGCATCTTCAAAGAAAGATCATCAGGAAAAAACCCAGCATGACTGGCTACTGCAAGAATAACCAAACTGTTCGCCAGGAAGCCATCAAGGCAAGCAATCAAGTTCCTTCAGGACAAAGCCCCCTCTAAGACTGAAATTCAAAGGGAACTTACAAACAGGCATGTATGCTTGTTGGTGAGCATGTTGGTCTGCTGGTGAGTGGAAATGGGGGAAAAGCAGCAATGAGGAAATGGGCTGAGTTCAACCATGGTCCATTGACTCCCATTGACTTAGAGATGAGAAAGAGAAGAGGAAGGGACTGCTGGTCCAATGTATGGTGAGACACGGGGACACCTGAGCCCATGGGTAAGGACATAGCCACAGAGGGCTAGAGCTAACAGTGAAGCATCCATCTGATATGAAGTGAGGGTAGAGGCACAAGAACACCCAAATTTGCAGATAGTACCCATTTGACCTAGCCTCAATGGCTTGATAATCAGAAATTGACTGCTGCTGCTGCTGCTGTGTGCCATGGAGTCGTTTCCGACCCGTAACGACTCTGTACAGGGTTTCCAAGGCTGTAAATCTTTATGGGAGCAGAATGACTCATCTTTCTCCCAGGGAACAGCTGGTAGTTTCGAACTACTCACCTTGGGGTTCACAGCCCAATTTGTAACCACTACGCTACCAGAGCTCTTACAACTAAACTAGAGGAAGATTAAAAAAAAAAAAATTTATAAAGGAAACAAGGGTAAATTGCTACAATTTGATTAACTTGATCTATACTCATGGAGGTAGTAACTGTAAATACCAACAGAGAGGGAAGGAGTCTTCACATCAAGTATCAATGCTATCCCCTCTGTACATAGGGTAGATAGGGATGGGCAACTTACACATTGGCTACCTAAAATGAGAGGGCAATAAAGGCACAAAGTGACTGGCTTACAAGGTTTCAAGAGGGAGTTTAATTTAAGA
>NW_006408591.1:9985770-9989040 GCF_000296735.1 Chrysochloris asiatica | reverse complement strand
AAGTGAATAGAGAGAAATACTGTTAACTGATGGTACATGGAAGGGAATGTAATCATTGTAATTAAACATGTTGTATGATTTGTTGAATGTAAAACTTACGATCTGCCTTGTAAACTTTCACTCAATCCACAATAAAAACTTAAAGAAAAAAAAACAAAAACTTTACAGATCATCAATGAAAATATAGGGGCAAATTTAGGAGCCCTGATACTTGCCAGAAATACACTATCAAGCATAAATGAAAGCCCACAACCCGAAGACAAAATAGATGACTGGAACCACCCCAAAATTAGACACATGAATCAAAGGATTTCACCAAAAGAGTAAAAAGAGAAGTTACAGACTTGGAAAAAATGTTTGGTAATAACATATCAGAGAACTACTCTCCAAAATTTATCCAGCACTTCAACACATCAACAAGAAGAAGACAATCCAATTTTTAAAATGGGCAGATAATATGAACAGACAGTTCACCAAAGAAGACATTCGTGCACCCAATATTCAAGCTTATGAACATTAGCCACTAGAGAGATGCAAATCAAAACAACAATGAGATATCAACATACTCCAGTATTAATAACAAAGTTTTAAACAAAAACAAAAACAGAAAGCAACAAATGCTGGCAAGGTTTTGGAGAAATTGGGACCCTCCTATACTGCTGGTTGGACTATGAACATGTTGCAAATGCTGTGGAAAACTTCATGGTGCTTTCTCAAAAAGTTGCAAATGGAAATACCATATGACTCAGCAATCCCTTTACTTGGTATATATCCTCAAGAAATCAAAACTGTGACACAACTAAATTTATGCACATCCTTGTTCATTGTGGAGTCCTGGCGTGGTGCTGTAGGATAAGTACTCAACCGCAAAGTTGGTTTGAACTACAAGTTTGACGGTTCAAACCCACCAGTTACTCCTTGAAAACCCTATATAGTTGTATGAGTTGGAACCACACAATGGCACTTAACAACATGTTCTTTGCAGCACTATTCACAATAACAAAAAGACTGAGGCAGTCTAAATGCCCATCAACAAAGAATAATTAAACAAACTTCGGTACTTACACACAATGGAATACTATGCTACCTTGAAGAATAACAAGGAAGCTGCAAACCACCAGTTAATATGGATGAACCTGGAGGACATTATGCTGAGTGAAATTAGACAACCACAAAAGGGTAAATATTGCATGAGACCACCATGGTAAAAGGAGCTCTGGTAGCATAGTGGTTACGAATCGGGCTGCGAACCTTAAGGTCAGCGGTTCGAAACTACCACCTGCTCCGTGGGAGAAAGATGAGGCTTTCTACTCCCGTAAAGATTTACACCCTCGGAAACCCTATACAGGGTCGCTATGGGTCGGAACCGACTCGATGGCACATAACAACAACAACAACCATGGTAAAATGTTAAGAAAAGGTTTTCTTGCTAAATGGAACATTCTATGATGCCTACTGGGTGGTGGGACCAGAAATAAAGTGAATAGAGGTAAACACTGGTAACTGATGATACATGGAGTGGATTGCAATCATTGTAATGAAACAAAGTGTATGATTTGTTGACTATATCTGGTGATCTGTTCTGTAAACCATCACTTAATTCACAATAAAAAGTTTAAAGAAAAGAAAAACACATTCAGTTATTCAGTTAAAGGTGCCAAGGGCAGAGAACGGGAAATGACCAGAACTCTAGACAAGGAAACTTCAGGGTGTAGAGACCTCACAACCAGAGACAAGACAAGACAAGACAATGCCTGGGATGATGTGCATGCCTAGGACCAAACTAGTGACACAACATTGTGAGACCCAACCCAGTACAAAACATCCGTGAGAAGAAGTGTCATCCCTGGATTGATTGCATATGGACCTAGAAGAGATGATTTTAAATTAACATAATTGAAAATATTGTGGGTTTTCCTTCTACTGCTAATGGAATAAAGAAAGATAAAAGAAGCACATGTATAGAATATGAAATTTGTTATTAAAAAAAACTACATCTTTATTCACATCTAAGTCATAACTGGACTTCTGATTTTATTTTGCAGAAAGAATTTTGAGTAGCTGTTTTGAGTAGCTGCAGGCTAACTGATATTCCTGACTATAATAAACCAACTCTTCTATAAGGAAACATAAGTTATATCATAGATTCAAATGGAATGTGGAAATGTATGGGGTGCATAGAGACAAACAGCATCCAAAAGTGAAGCAGCCAAAAAGGATAAGAGTTGCAAATTGACCAGGACTGCTGCATTTCTTTATCCACTTCTGAAATTATCTGGAAATGGTGGAATCCATGGAGAAGACAAATTATAAGGAGATGCCAGAAGTATATTGTAGTTATATCTGTATATTCATATCTGTAGTGATCGACTCGAAGGCACTTAATAACAAATGAGTGTGGTATAAGTATAAATGTACATAGTTATATATGCTACACACAAACTTAGTACAATGAAATGTAGGCATTTTACATTCATATGGCAAGAGAGATAGGTCAACTAATGCATCTACTTCCAGATGTTAATAGCCCAAAATAGTGACAGGAACTCAAAGTTGACATTTTGAACATATCTGTCTTTTAAACAATCAAAGTAAACACATAGTATAGTGTGCTCAACTTTCGCTTGTATTTAGTGTGCCCTTGGGAAAAGTATGTTATTTCTTCTATGTCTCATTTTGCTCATGATCAAAAGGAAGGCAGCAATGCCTATTTCCTAGTGGTGTTTTCATCAAGTCAATTTGAATCCATAGTGACTCTATAGGGGAAAGAATTGCCCTATAGAGTTTCCAAAGCAGTAATCCTTCCAAAGCAGACTATCATATCTTTCTCCCATGAAATGCCTGGTAGGTTCAAACTGTCAACCTTTATGGTTAGCAGCTGAGAACTTAACCGTTGCACCAGTGATGTTATGACAATTAACCAAGATACTTAATGCTTAGAACAGTGCCTATCTATCATATGGTGAACTCTACAGAAAAATTTGTTAAATAGAACAAATATTGTAACATACTTTAATGTTGTTGAGTACTATGAAGTTGATTCCGACTCATAGTGACCCTTCACAGGGCTTCTGAGGCTGCAAATCTTTACTAGAGGAGAAAGCCTCATCTTTCTCCCACGGAACAGCTGGTAATTTCGAACTGATACCAACACAATAAATTATGCAAGTTGTATATTTGTGTGTCATTACACAAGGTGTCCTGGTGTGGCACTGTAGAATAAGCACTGGTTGACCTTTCAGTTGTTGTTGTTGTTAAGTGCCGTCGAGT
>NW_006408591.1:9982413-9985045 GCF_000296735.1 Chrysochloris asiatica | reverse complement strand
TAACAAAAACAACAACAACTCCATACACATATATACACTTAAGTTTGTCAAATTATATGCTTTATTTTATTTTTCTTATCCTAAATTAATCTTTAATGTTTGCTTTATCATATTCTCAAAGGATAGAAAAGCCAATAGCAATTACGATTTTAAACTTGCTTAAACCAAACTAATAGCTACAATTAAAATGGAGGCTCTAAAGCAGCAACACCAGAGATGGAGGCCCAGATGATGACTTAGAGAGATAGAACAGCTGAGGACTCTAGACTCTAGGAAAGAGAAAAGCTGTGTGCTGGCAGCCAGGAGGCAGGTTTGTAGAATGTTCCCTGTTGTTGTTTAAATGATTATATATTACTGAGTGTTTTTTGGTCATATGAAAAAAAAAAAAAAAATAGAGACTAGAAGTAAATACTGTTGAATGATGATGCACCGAGGGATTGTAGTCATTGTAATGAAGTGAAAATATAACAGGATGAGTGCAAAACCAATGTTCTCCTATGTAAACTACCATTCAATTCACAATAAAAGGTTTTTTTTTAAAAAAATTAACAGCTCTGAAAGGGAAAAGAAGTCATAAATGGTCAATCTGCAGTTGTAAATCTGTCTAGACAAGGAGAAGATTTTATGATGCATTTACTCTAGGACATCTTGAAGTGAATTTACTTATTACCAAGTAATGTATACAGATGCACCAATGGATAAACAGCTTGCAGAGCTATTGATTTGTGATAGACACATTGTTAAGAACTGAGGGAAAGCAGCTGATGCAATCCTAGACCTTAGGTGACCCAGAGCCTAGTAGAAAATTAGTCTCAGTCTCCAGACTGAGAAATTGTCCTGTCCTTACTCCAGTTTACTGTACTCCAATCTGTGCCCATTTTTGCTTGGTCTTGAATACTAATCATTGATAATACTGATTGCAATGATACTTGTGGCACATTTGATGGTTCGAATCTTTTGCTACAAAAGCAACCTGATTATTTATGAGAAGCTAAAAATCCTTAGGGGAAATAAAAAGAAAGACATCCTTTTAAACTAATCAGTGTAGTTGAGCCTGTCTGGCACACTACAAATGATGGTAGTGGTGGTGGTGAGGTGGTGAATAGTGGGTAGATGGAGTATGGCTACATACTGGGGAGAGAGAGAAAGGAGACAGAGAAAAAGAGAGACTGAATGTTTTTCAAAATGTGGAAAAGATTTTACTCATTATTATTCCCAACCACAATGCCTTTTTTCTAACAAGTACTATCTAAGTTGGAAAATAATTAAAAGAAGTACTGGATGGTTTAAAAAAAAAAAAAAAAAATGAGGCTCTAGTCAAGACTGGAGTCCTGGTGGGGAGCTGTGGGTTAATGTGCTAAACTGCAAGTTCAGTTTGAACCTAAAGATCAGTGGTTCAAACTCACTAGCCACTACTCAGAAAACCTATATAGGAATGCTAGGGGTCAGAACCGACTCAACGGCATTAACAACAAGGTATGACTCTAAGGTCCAGCAGTTTGAGCCTGACAGCCACTCTGCTGGAGAAAGATGAGGCTTTCTGCTCCCGAGATTGAAATCCTCAGAAACACTACATAAGGTTACTGTGAATCCAAACTGTCTCCCCAGCACTTAACAATAAGGAATAGCTCAAGGAGCACTGGGGGTACTCTGGATTAATGTTGGGCTACTAACTGAAACCACCATTCGTCTGTCAATTTGTCATAATGTCATGGCTTGTGGCTTGCTGTGATTCTCAAAGCTATGCCACCGGTATTTTAAATACCAGCAGGGTGACTTATGGTGGACAGGTATCAGATGAGCTTCCAGACAAAGACAGATTGGAGGAAGGAGTGAAGACCTACTTCCGAATATTTAGTCACTGAAAAGTGTATGACTAGCAGAGAAACACTGTCAAATACAGTGCCAGAAAATGAGCCCCTCAGGTTGGAAGGCACTCAAAATGTGACTGGGGAAGAGATGCCTCCTCAAAGTAGGGTTGACCATGATGACACCAATGGAGTAAAGCCTGTGGGAGAAAGCCCACAGAACCTTCATTTTCTGATGGGGCATAATTCAAAATGAAGAGAAACAGCTGAAAACATCCATTGAAAATTGGAACATGGAATGTACGAAGTATGAATCTGGGAAAATTGGAAGTTGTCAAAATTGAAATGGAGTCCTGATGCGGGGGCTGCAGGTTAATGCACTAGACTGAAAGTTAAGTATAAACATCGATATCTTAGGCATTAATAAACTGAAATGGACTGGTATTGGCCATTTTGGATCTAATGAACTCATAGTTTACTATGCCAGGAATGACAAATTAAAGAGGAATGGTGTTGCATTCATTTTCAAAAAGAACATATCCAAATTATTCATGAGGTTCAACACTGTCTGTGATAGGATAATAAAGGGTATACCAGTTAATACCAATATTATTCAAATTTATGCACCAACCACTAAAGCCAGTGAGAATTAAATAGAAGATTCTACCAACTTCTTCATTCTGAAATTGATCAAACATGCAATCAAGATGTATTGATCATTACTAGTGATTGGAATGCAAAGGTTGGGAGCAAAGAGGAAGGATCAGTAGTTGGAAAATATGGCCTTGGTGATAGAAATGATGCTGGAGAGTGCATGATAGAAT
>NW_006408591.1:9976880-9981784 GCF_000296735.1 Chrysochloris asiatica | reverse complement strand
AACTGAAGAAAAAATTCAAGCCTCGACTTTCATTATTGAAAGACTATCTGGGCAAATTATTTAATGATGCAGAAAGCATCAAGAGAAGATGGAAGGAATACACAAGAGTCAAAAGGAAATGGTTAATGTTCAACCATTTCAAGATGTAGCATATGATCAAGAACCAATGATACTGAAGGAGGAAGTCCAAGGGGCAATGAAGGAATTGGCAAAGAACAAGGCATTGGAATTGATGGAATACAACTTGAAAGCTTTCAAGAAAGTGAGGCAGCACAGGAGGCACTCACTCATCTCTGGTAAGAAATTTAGAAGACAACTATCTGGCCAACTGATTGGAAGAAATCCGTATTTGTGCCCATTCCAAAGACAAGTGACCTAACAAAGTGTGGGGATCATCGGACAATCTCTTTGCTATCCCATATGAGTAAAGTTTTACTAAAGGTAATACAGAAACAGTTACAAACATACATTGACAGAGAACTTCCAGGGATTCAAGCCAGATTCAGAAGAGGCCGTGGAATGAGGGATATCATTGTTGATGTCAGATGGATCTTGGATAAAAGCAGAGACTATCAGAAAGATGTTTGCCTGTACTTTATTCACTACACAAAGGCTTTCAATTGTGTGGATCATGACAAGCTATGGACAACATTGCGAAGTATGAATATTCTGGAACACTTAATTTTCTAATGAGGAATCTGTACCTGGACCGATAAGCAGTTGTTTGAACAGAACATGGGAACACTGAATGGCTTAAAATTAAGAAAGGTATGTGACAAGGTTGTATTCTTTCACCATACTTATTCAACCTGTATGCTGAGCAAATAATCCGAGAAGCTGGCTTATATGAAGAAAAACCTGGCATCAGGATTGGAGGAAGACTCATTAACCACCTGTGATATGTAGATGATGCAACCTTGCTTGCTAAAAGTGAACAGGAATTTAAACATTTACTGATGAAGATCAAAGAGCACAGCCTTCAGTATGGATTACATCTATAATGTCCAGAAATCAAAAATCCTCACCACTGGTTCAATAAACAACATTCTTATCAATGGTGAAAAGATTGAAATTGCCAAGGACTTCATTCTTCTTGGATCAACTATCATCACTCACAGAAGCAGCAGTCAAGAAATCAGACAATGTATTGCATTAGGCAAATCTCTTTCACAAGACCTTTTTAAAGTGTTGAAGAGCAAAAATGTCAGCTTGAGGACTAAGGGGAGCCTGACCCAAGCCATGGTATTTCTAGTAGCCTCATATGCATGCAAAAGCTGGACAGTGAATAAGGAAGACCATAGAAGAATTGATGCTTATGAGTTATGGTGTTGGAGGAGAATATTGAAAGTGCCATGGGCTTCCAAAAGAACCAATAGATCTGTTTTGGAAGCAGTGCAGCCAGAGTGCTCCTTGGAGGCCAAGATGGCCAAAATGTCTCTCATACTTTGGACATATTGTCAGGAGAGACCAGGCACTGGAGAAGGATATCATGTTTGGTAAGGTGGAGGGTCAGAGTAGAAGAGGAAGACCCCCAACGAGATGGATTGGCCAAGTGGCAGCATCGATGAACTCAAGTGTGGCAACAGTAGTGAGGTTGGCAGTATTTCGCTCTGCTGTGCATAAGGTCACTATGGGTCGGTACCAACTCAATGACACTTAACAACAACTACAACTAACTGAAAGGTGGACAGTTCAAACCCACTAGCAACTCCAAGGGAGAAAGATGAAGATGTCTACTACTGTAAAGATTCACAGCCAGGGAAACCCTGTGGGCAGTTTTATTCTGTCCTGTAGGGCCTTGTGAATCTGAATCAACTTCATGGCAGTGGGTGTGCCTTCATATTTAGGTATGTCTCGTGATCAACCAATATTTAGTATAACCTTCTATGTCTATTCGAATCAATAAAAATCCACGAATTAGTGTAATTTACATGATGACTCCATGGTACTTAACAACAACAAAACTGATGCACTGGTGTGGTGCTTAATCCATTATATGGAATAATGCTCTGGATTGCAAAATCAATTTGAACTGCAAGGTCAGCAGTTGAAACTCACCAGCCAGTCCTCGGAAACCCTATACAGGTTCACTATGGGTCAGAACTGACTCAACAGCACTAACAACACCACATGACGCACTACAAGATTTTCAAATTAAAAGTATATCCCATTAAGATAAATATACTTCCTAAAGTGCTGTCGAGTCAGTTCCAACTTATACTGACCCTATATAGGGTTTCTAAGGAGCAACTTGTGAGTTTAAATCACCGACCTTGTGATTCAACCCAGCTTTGTTGTCCAGTGCTTTATTCCACAGAGCTGCACAGAGAAGACAACTTAAATATTTACTGTGAAAAAATGTTCTCATTTTTCATGTAGGCTAACCTAAATTGAGAAAACTAGAAGTAAATTTAATAAAACAGCCATCCACCAAGGCAATCAGCATACAGTGGACTAGTGGTATATTAGTGATTGCATTACATCACACACCCGGCTTTAGGGAGCTGACGTTTATAGTCATTAGCACTCATAAGCTTTGGGATTTCCTACAGTTATTTACAAAAATACAGCCTTACATCATTAAATCCTCATCAGCACTGCCTCTCTCTGCCTCTGGCAATACAGAATGCTAAAGAAGGAAATGGATTTCAGAACTTTATCTTTAGGAAACAGGGGTTTTGATTTTCTTGAAAAACTCTGGCTAGAGGCTGAGAATCTTTTGGATTTTAGTCTTCAGTGTCTATCATTTGTCCTTTTTTCAGAAAGGTCATTTTCTGCTACTCAGACAAAACATCATGCCAAGGCTTAGCTTTGAGACAAATGCATCTCAGTTCTATTATACCAAAGTGGAGGCAACTTTGAGCATAAATGCTTACAGAATACTATCCTATCTGTTCCTCTGTCTGATATCAAAAGGGTTTTTCTTTTACCTAGACAATAGTCCCCCATTGCTTTCCTTTCATATTATAAAATCAGGAATAGCAAAGGACAGCTTTGATCCCAAGGGTAAGTAATATTTTCTGATCCTTCTCTTCAATTTTTTATGACAGATAAACAAATAAAAGATTAACTGAAACCAAATAGCTTCAGCTAAAAAATTAGACTCTGAAATCAATGTGTTTGATTTTTAATAAAATGTTTAATTTCATTTCCTCTTCTGTCAATGAGAATAACAATAATATCTACTTCTCAGTTTGTTTTGTGAATGTTACATGAGATCTAGTCATTCATTTGCTATAATACCTCTTGAATGCCTTCCCTGTACACTGTTCTAGACTCTGAGGATAGTCCAGTGAATAAGATAGCCAAAATCTTTCAATCATTGAATTTGCATTTTAATCGAGGGAACAGGAAGATAAACAAACACATATGTACTTTATAGTTAGATAGTGCTGAGGATTACTTAAGGAAGAGTAAAAGGTCAGAAAGTAACAAGAAGTTCTATTGGGAATAGATATAGTCAGAGTGACTCTCTTAAGAGGATGCTTCAAATGGAGACCTATTAAAGTAAGGAAGATAGCTGTGCACATACATGGCATATACTCAGAGACAACAGCAAATGTAAAGATACTAGATGACAAGATGCTTATGGTCTTCATGGAATAATGAGGAGCATATGTAGTGGTCACCGAAGATAGTACGGGGAAATGGAATCTGAGCAATGAGGAGGAAGGAGTGCAGGCAGATCCCAGAAGACCTGACACATCTCTTCTTGTATTGAACCAGGTTTCCCTTAATATTGTCAGCAAGTCCTCTTTCAGAAAGTATTTGAATTCCATCGTTCTCCCACAATACTACTGGTGCAGAATTTGAGCAAGTGGTAATTGCTTTTCCTCAACCTCAGATCCTGCTCATCCTAATGAAGATGCATTGTTGGCACTTGCTTCCTGTGTGGCTGGGAAAGAGCAGTGGATCCAAAGGGGCCCATCCAGATGGAGAAGCTTAGTAGAACATCTGCCTTGCCTGTCAGTCACCTCCCTACCTCCTGCTACTGTAATAGCTGCCAACCACTGTAGCAATGATTGAGTCAAGTAGCCTCTCTGGGTATTTGGTTGGAGTTTTTACTGATAATCTGTACCATTAATCCCAACAGCATTATGCCATCCTTCTTAAAATTACAGGAATACCCTAATGAAAAACTGTTATACAAAAACATAAAATCATTATTGTTTGATGTCTATCTATTATGGGAGCACAGTAGTTCTGTAGGGTAAGTACTGGACTGAGAACCACAAGATCAGCAGTTCCAGTACACCAGCAATTCTGTGGAACAACAAAGAAGCTCTCTGTTTCTTTCCAATTTATAACCTCAGAAACCCTTTACAAGGTCACTAGGAGTCAAAATCAACTTGATGATAACAACAAATCTATTATTTAAGTTATAGTTGTGCCTGCAAACTTAACATGGATGACTTATACTGGTCCATCATGACAATGAGGAAAGGAAACAACTATGGAGGATCAACAATTCATTCCTCTTCATCTATTCTAACAGCACTTCAATATAAATGATTTTCATTTCTTGGTTTGATTATTTCAATAATTTTTTAGCTGATCAAGTCCAAATCACCCTATTAAAATTATCAACAAGGATCCCCAGCTTATCACAATAGCCCACTAACTTCCTTATTGTTGTTGTTAGGTACCATCTAGTCAGTACCGACCCATAGCAACCTTATGCACAGCAGAACAAAACATTGCCCAATCCTGGGCCAACCTCACTACTATTGCCACGCTTGAGTCCATTGATGCTGCTACTTGGCCAATCCATATCATTGGGAGTCTTCCTCTTTTTCTCTGAGCCTCCACCTTACCAAACATGATATCCTTCTCCAGTGCCTGGTCCTTCCTGACAATATGTCCAAAGTATGAAAGATGAAGTTTGGCCATATTGGCCTCCAAGG